>NW_008591547.1:0-14955 GCF_000691845.1 Merops nubicus | reverse complement strand
AAAGGATTCTATGATTCTGTGATCTCAGAGCCACACAGCTGTTCTTCCATTGACATGCTGTCTACACATGATGCCAAAGGCATTGAGAAGTCCTAGAAGAGTTATCAGTTATACCTCCAAGGTGCACCACAAGAAGTTACACCTCCTTAGGAAGTCTTATACCATCTTAAAAAGAGGTAATGCTGCCTGTGCCTAGCTGTGTCCAAATACTATACCGACTTCTCCTTTGACACACATAGTAGCAGGAAATTACTGATGTGTGCAACCCAGGTCCAAACGGAGTAACACTGGCACTATAATTATGTCCATAGGAAAAATTGTCTTGGCAGGAAACTTAACTAAGTGAGCATAAATTCTGTGATTTCCCAGAGTGGATAAAGAGAACTTTGATTCAAATTTTAAGTCTTTCCATACTGGCTTGACTTTTTCCCATTCCTACACCAAACCTTCTCAGATTAGTTGAATCTGCAGAGAGCCACGGTATTTGAAAAGGAAAAAGATCATTGGCTTCTGACACAAGTTTTTTGCTGTGTGAAAGCACCATGACTTTGAAGGAACAGAATAATTTTTAAAAGGGACCTGGGACTAAAACAAATGTACAAAATAGAATCTTTATGGATCGGCTACTGGATGAAAACTCGGCTGATTTGAAAATCTGAGAAAAAGCTCTACATGATCACTTTTAATTAGTTTGTATCTTAAACTAATTTTTTTAAGTGTCATTTAAATTGGGTGGAGTAGCACCTTTGGCTGTTTTTGTTAAGGTTGGTTAAGTTACGGCTCTCTTGCTCTACGGACACAGCCTCTGAGGAATAAAAATGAAACAGGGAACCAAACACTCCTGTTACATGGAGGGGTAAATCACCTATTTAAGAGAATGTGTGGCAGCCACAACAATCATCATGTGACTAAAGTTAACCAATATCTTTGCAAATGTAGGATATGCTTCATCTGATGCAATGACAGCCTAAAGCAGGAGTTTTCTTGAACGTAAATTGAGAACCTTAACCTCATTAGCCTACCAGAACCATAAATCTCTCCTTTAAGATTGAGAAACAGTCCTACAGAAATACGCTTATGAGGTTTCTCATTTAAGACAGGTAACAACATACTGAAAATACAGCTTGCTAAATGGTCTGTCTAATCTGGTGTCTAACTTCATAAGTAGCAAGGACAAGAAGCCTGAGAAGAATATTCAATACCTCAGGGTATATTTAATCTCAAAACTGATTAAAGGCTGATTTATGTCTGAACTGCAACATCTGAAAGTTCTTAATGTTAAGTGACTCAACTGCTGGAATATTAGGGATAGATAGTGCCACCAGAACTCAGCACTAGCATAGCTACCCACCTTCTAGTTCTCTGAGTCAGCTCATCCTTCAGCATACTGCTTGAGCTGTGCTCTAAGAAAACATGCACCAAAACCACTTATTCAAGGATCTGTGCTGCATTTCTTGACCTTGCCAATGCATCCCTTCACCTCCTTCCTGTATGGTCTCCAGAACTTGTCATGTCTTACTGGCAGATTCTGCTGGAGTGAATCAGCACGATCCCACTGAGCTCATCAACAGGGACACTGGTCCAAAGATGGAACACTGCTTCTGACAGAGAGCGTGATGTTTAACATACATATGGGTGCCAAAGGAATACACTGGAACAGTCTATTTTTCAAAGCTGCATGTAGTGATTTCCACAGTTCAGTAAAGCAGAGAATGGGCCACTACATGCAGCACTGTTAATATGTACAAGGCAAATCAGAGCAGATGCTTACTGAGTTGTGCTCTTGCTGGAGTATCTCCTCATTGCAAAAGCCACCATTGCTTTGAAGAGGTACTCTTCATTAGCATCCCAGGCATACTGCAAAGGAAGATGGAAAATCATCAGTTTCAGCACCAGTGCTGGCCCAACAGAGAAGTAAAAGAGTCACTGAACTTGAAATGCTATATTGATCAAGAAAATGAAAAAATTTGCTGGTTGTGCTAAGAAAATTAATTCCTGCCCATTTTTAGTGTGCACAAAGGACTTTTTCTAACAGCTGTTATAAAGTGTAATATAAAGGGAAAAGAATGTTTTAAAAAAAAAATAAATAATTTATTGAATGTTTCCAAAATCTGACCAAACTGGAGTGTGAAGTTTTTTGTACCAAAGACTAGGCATATTACTAGAATTCTCCCCACACAGCTGTACCCATGGCCTCGCCTTTTTTTTTCTGGATAAACCCTGTTAAAATAGAAGGTTTAAATACACATGCAAACACCACTTGGCTCTACCCAAAAAGAAGAAAAAGCTAACGTTGAAGGTAGTCTCTATGAGCTGGATGTCAGGGCACCAAGAAATAAAGTGGCCTTAATGCTGCATCCCATCCTTGCAACAAGACAGACTCAACTCACGTACAATTTCCTACATTGCACATGAGAGGAAAGAAAGAAAATAGCACCCTTACTACTTCAGTGAGAGGAAAAATACAGGCTCCAAAGAACGTTCTCTGGTGTCTTGATGAAAAATCATGCTTGCACAATTTCAGTTTTCTAAGATAGCTTCAGTAGGTTCCCCTGGGCTTTCACTCACATATGCAATTCTAATGGCCTGTAAGAACTGCACCTATTACATTTTTATAACAAGAGCCATGACTGAGGCATACTGATTGAATTTCCCCTTTCAGCAGATTACAAAGATTAATCGTTTCTTGGAATTATATTAATGGAGGTTAGAGGCAGAACACAAATCTAATCTTTAACTTTCAGCATTAGAAAAATCTGCACTGTAATCATCCAAACCAGAAACTCAACAGTGTGGATACTTAACCCTGTTGACAGCTTGGAGCTACTTTTTCATGGGCCTTTATAACACATTCAAACACCAGTAATGGACAACCAAAAATCAGTAAACAGCATTGAAAATGCTTAATCTTAATTCTGGGGTTTCAATCCTGATTTTGGATGCATGGAGCTGCAAGCTCTCTGCAGAAAGAAAGAATCCAACTTCCAGGCATCAGTCCTCATTTTGCTCTGACATCCTGTGGACTGGGAAGGAGGTAGTCATTTAAAGGACAGAAAGTAATACTGACCATATTTATCATCGTATTTATCATCACATCTACCTAGAAAAATTATAAGTTGTGAAATGGGCTCTCCAAGATGTGGCAGGACAGGAACAACAAAACTGAGCAACAGACAACTTGAGTATCATTAAAATGCAGATGCAGTCCTGAGAATCTGGGGTTTGACTCACCACTGTTGCCTTGTGAATGAAGGGAGCTATAAGCACACTGTGATAATGCATGCTAGTCTGGGAACTTAAACTGGAAAAAGAAAAAGAAATAAATTCTTTGAAAAGAAATTGTGAAAGCCTGCATTTTGACCCCATTGCACTGACGAAAACGTGACAGTAATGACAGCAACTAGAACTAAAAGAAAAAGAGGTAATGTAGTAAAGGAATTAATATAGATGAGAGCCATAAAACTGTCGCAATTTTAAAGACATCTGCATTTAAACCAGAGAGCACAACTTGCAGCACTAAAAGGGAAAATCTTCCTTTCTCTGTGCGTGGTACTATTGACTGAATCTCTACATGCCATCTGCAGATTTTGAGAACAGGACCAAAAGGACAGAAAAAAATCACTTGTCATGCAGTGGATTAAACCAGCTGTAGAGATAATTCAATCAGTTGTCTTGAAAACAGATGATGGTGAAGCACACTCCACTTCAGGCTCGCATGGACACAAACACAATGCAGCACTGCCAAGTTTATAGGTCTGATATGTTTAGGTTTAGTGCAGTACAGGTACATATGCACAATTTGTCACTATCTAGTATTCAGTTTTCACAAATAAGGCAGTATAAGTCAGAGTACTAAAAAGTACAAACCGATTTGTAGTGAGGAACTCTAGCCCCAGCTGAAAGAGTAAGCAATTTAAAAAAGACAGAATAAACAGAAAGGTGCAAGAAATGGGGTTAGGAGACCAGCAGAGAAAGCTCATAAAAAAGGGGGCTCATCAGGGGGCTGCTTGAGTGAGGAGAAAATGCTGCATGGGACCTTCTGGGCAGAAGGGCCAGAAGCTCCAACAAAAGGGTGATCTGATGTGAAGCAGGGGAGAAGGAGACGGCTCTGGGCTCCATACGAACAAGAACCTCTGCATGACAGCATGCTGGAATATGCAGGGAGGGGGCAGGGCTTGCCAGGGTGCAACATAATGAGGAGGAAAGGTATGGCAAGAATACATTTGAGCCCACGAACTCTTTGAACTTAGGACAAGTGGGCACAAATTGCTAGAAGCCAATTTCTAATCAGCTTTCTCCAGCCAGAGGGACAGGTGCAAAGAAACCTGAATTGTTCCACTATGGGGCTTAATTAGTTTCATCTTTCTCCTCCAATTGCAAAGGCCTGGACTGCAGCTGATGACTGAGGATATTGCTTCTGTTCTTATGAAGTGCAGCTATTAAGGTACATTTTGTGCTGCTATAGAGGAAACATATTAAATATCATTTGCAGCAACACACTATAAACATAACTCCATTACCAATAAACCTTTACATGATGGTATCAGAACTATTAATGTTTACCATCTTCTTTGCTCTACAAAGGAACAAACACAAAGACCTTGGCTCAGTTGCACTTGCCATCCTCTGTGTGTTAAGGAGGAGCAGAATTAGACACAGCTCACTGTGAATGCCAGTCTTAAGTGCCTGTTACTGAAAGAGGGGGCTGATAAGATAATGGGGAAAAGATGATGAGTGTAGGTTGTTGATGGGATGAAATGCTATAGTAGTGCTCTAAGAAAGACAAAATTTAAGCTAGTACAACAAGATTATAATATTACAAGATCGCCCTGAGCAACCTGATCTGATTTCAGTGTTGACCTGGCTTTGAGCAGCAGTGGGCTAGGGACCTTCCAAGGTCCTTTCCCTCCTGAATGGTCCTGTGGTTTAAGTAGACAGCTTTTCAGAATGCAGTATGTCTACAGACACAGGAACACACTTCTGGTCCTGTTTGGTGGTAAGACACCAGGTGTACATCAGTTTTTCTCCCCTTCATCCTCTACCCTGGAAACAGCCCGAAGACATGGGCCATAAGGGAAGTGCACCTTCTCCTTCCCTGGGCTGCAGCAGCTGAGGTGGCAGCTCTTTGAGTCTCACCACTAAACTGAGTGGTGGCAGCAGGTACGTACAGTTCTCAGCACACATCGCTTCTGCTCTCTCCCTTTGTCCCTTTTGAATTAACTCTCTACCACTCTGTAAACTCCATGAGAGGAAACAACTAGTGGCTAGCAGCTATTCCAGAAGCCACTCATAAATTTAACACCATCCTTAGAGAGACTAATAAATCACACGCCTTCCATTTAGGCTTACAGACACTGTGTTTCCTCCCATCACTTAGCGAACAATGTCTCTGTCAAGTACAACCCTTATTTGCAAATAAAATTATAACAGCTAAATACTTACTGTATCTTAGCTGCTCTTTGCAGCTCCACTGTGATAAGAACTATATAAATACAGTAAATGGCACTCCCTGCCTCAAAGTACAGCCTACCTTGTGAACAAATTTTAAAATGGTGTCGTGGCTTTATCAGCCTCACAAAAAGTGAATGGCCTGCAGTAAACCATGTGGGAAACCAACTAACCCATTTCCTACCCCCTGAAATGTAAATTGGAATTATCATGCCAGTCCTAGAGAAAAATGCCCACAGTATCAGGGTTTTCTGTTATCACCTAGTTTGAAGTGACTTGGAAATAAATGAAACAGAATTCAGTAGCAGAGCATCATACCAAGATATTCTAAGCTGGCTGTGTCTTACTGAGATGCAGTGGTAGTATTACACTTTTCTTTGCTAAAATAAATAAATAAAACATAAAAATAAACTGTCCCAAATTCTTCAATCAAACTTGTTTGATAGCAGTTTCAGTTTTCAATTTCAGTAATTTGCAGAGAAGATTGCAGTGGCTATGAAAGGAAATACTACCTGTGCACTTCATAAACTGTTTACTTGTGAGTACTTTTGTATGGCATCATACCACTTTCAGCATGTTGTTGTTCTAAAATGCTGTTTTAGACTGTCCCATTCTTTGGGCTTTCACACACGTTGTTATATGAAATAAACTATCAATCTATGAAAAACAATGGACTCCTCAGTTATTCCTTTTTTCTTGTAATATAAAGTGCCTTTAAGATTAATGATTTGTATTGCACCCTTTTTCAATAACAAATAAATCACAAATGATCAAACAAAACACCCTTATTTTACTATAGTTGCAGAAGTGAAAAATACTAAAAGACAATTACTAAGAATGGCAATTTTCAATTTTTGCTACTATTTTGAACAAACATTAAATAAAAATACTAGCAGGTATCATCAAGAGGAGCTTCAGTAATGATTTTGGCATATTTTCAGCCACAGGATTACACTATTTTTAATAGACTTTTAAACAAACCAGGCTTTCACTACTGTTTAATTAAAGTCCCTCACCCAAAAAAATTCACTTCAATACAAATTTCCACAGACAAACACTTTAGCACATATCTTGCATATTTCTTCCCAATTTGTGTGGTTTATGAAGTTAGCAGTGTAATTAGATCCCTGTTAGTGTTAGTTTAAATTACCTGATATTTCAGGATAATTTTAGAACAGCTTCTGTGGTCATAGGGAGATCCTCATGTCTCCAGTCTCTCATAACACGTAACCTACTGCTTTTTGTTTCCCAGGGCTCCTAACATAATCAGACACCAGACTTCCAACAGAGATGATTGTCCAAAACATTTCATATCTAGTTTTATGCTGAGCACTGTAACATGCTGCAGATTTGCTCTAAGCATTCAAAGCTGCAAATGAGGTACTGGGCTCTACCATATTTCATAGCACTTCAGACCAGAAAGGACCATTCGGTCATCTAATGTCCCACTCTCTTGTGTATCACAGACCCTTACTGCTCACACCAGTACTTCTACACTAAGCTCAAGGACTTGATTGAAGCCAAAGCATTTCAGTCCTCATGAGACTAGCCTGTGCACTACAGGCAGAGAAGAAAGGCCACTATCTGAAGCCCTACATTAGGGAATTGATGAGATATGCTTGAATTCTCTCTACAGATCATGCTTGCTTGAGAGCCTGACATAAAGTCTCATTTCATAAAGACCTAACAATCTTTTCCTGCTTCTCTTCCCAGACATGCTTGACTTTACAATTAGCACTCTCAAGCAAAAGTGCTTTCCCAAAATACAGACTTAAGATTTATGCAGTGTCTGTCATGCATAAAGTGTAACATCTCCACTGTTTTTCCAGGAAAAAAAAAAAATTCTTTGTCAGAGCATTCTTCATGAAAAGGTAAGCTTTACACTCCTCTTACAGGATACCATTTTAAGGAGGGGGCTAGTCAAATGTCAAGAAATGGATGCCTGGATCATGACTCAGGCAAGTTATTACAATTAACACTTCACAACAAAGTGTTTGTACTGCCTTCAGAAATTTTACAGTATATATTACATCTATTTTGACAGGTATTCAGTTAGGAAGAAATGTGAAGATCCTTTACTTACTGCATTATCTCCCAAAGCTGTTTTGATACTAAACCGTACTTTGAAAGCATTCTGTGCATCTGACAAAAAAGAAAAAAAGCAAACATATATTGAGAGTCAGACAAAATAGGATTTTAAATCATTTACTTATCTTATTATTTCACAAACAGCAGCTTCTAAATGTGTCTTAACAGATTACCTGGTAAGGAGAGCAGAAGTTACTAGCATGAAAAAAGCCACAGCCCTAAGGTCTCAGTGAGGTTTATCATGACCTTTTTAAGTGAGATAACTTCTGTGCTTAATTTGCAAACTCATAAAAGAAGCAAAGCAAATGCTCAACGTATCAGTCTTCAAACTGGAGAAAATCAGTTAAAATAAAAATCTGAGAAGCCAGCAGCTTTGTAGGCATAAACTCATAGCTACATTTATCTGGAGAAGGATGGGAATCAGCTCAAAAACTTACCTGGCTTGCAGAGCTCAGCATGAGCAGTGGTAACTACAGAGAGAGTAAGCAGCAAAACCCGTAACATCCCGTCAGTGTGGAAAGGTCGAGGCAAAAAGAAGTGAGTCTCCCCTGTAAAGCACTCTTAAACTTTCTGTGACCCAGGATTAAAGCATCAGCAGCACAAGTGAGCAACCAAGTAAAAGGTTTAATAATTAACCCCCGTTATTTTAGCTAAAAAACATGCACTAGAAGGAACTGTCTTCTGTTAGTTATTTACTACCTTTCTCTGTAGTAAAAAAAAGCTCCAACAAGTTTTGAATTTTCCTTTTACCAAGCTTCACACAATGCTCCAATCCAAGCTTTTCTCCCACCAGATGCAATGTCAGAGCGGCACACAAGATGTCTGAGGGATGCTGTGTGAGAGCAGCCCGTGACTGTAGTGGTGGGATGCTGTGCTGTTACCCACAGCAGGTGAATTTGAAGCTTGGCTGCCACCAGATCCCAAAGAAAGCTGTCACCTACCTTCCATGGGAAACTGTCTGACCCTATGGAGGGCCCCTGAGGATAAAGGAAGACTAGGCACCCTTTTCAGCCCTCCAAGAGAAATCCATGGTGAACACAGAAGCCCCAGCAACAAAAACTAGGGCTCCAGATTTGCCCCATATTTGCCATTGAACTCACAGCAGTTCTGAAGGGCTGGCCTGGTGGCCCCCATGCCATGTCCCCCCATCCCCATCTTAGTCCCACTCTCACATCCTGGCTCAGGAGCCTGTCTGAGCCTAGCTGAGCAAAAGTTTCGTTCCATGCCAAAAAAAATTAAAAAATAATAAAAAAAAAAATAAAATTGAGGCAGTGCTTTGCATGAAAACAAGTTATAAAGGTGGAAAAATACATTCTTGCTGTGGGAGAATCTCTAACAGCAGCAACTGGAAAAAGAAGAGCTGCAATAAAAGGACTTCAAAGGAATCATGTAGAAAAAGGACATAATTCTTGTTTTGTAGACATGACATGCTGTGTATACATATATGCACACATATGGAAATATTTTAATTATGCTTTCTACACTATTAGCCAAATGGTTACTGCAACAAATGAATAAACGCAGAGGAGAAAGAAATTAGAAACTGCAATGTTTTGCAAGTACTTGGAACAGACCTTGCAATTCAGGCTGCAAGACAGGATTACTTTATTCTAGTCTGCTGCTGTACTCCCCCTGTAGCCACTCTGATTAATGGTTAGTTTCTAAACTGAAGATCACTTCAAAACTACTTTCAGTTGGTCCTTCAGCACTAAGAAGTGTGTCTTGAGACTGCAAACCCAAAGACCTTCACAAGAACAACTAAGTGAGAAAATTTTACTTAACTGTGGGACTGAATTTATGGAAAACAATAACCAGTATCTACTGCGTAAGAATACTTGGGACTTGCAGGCAATGGAAAACTTATTGTTTCACTAATTCAATCTTATTTTTAGAAGTGACTGCTAAAGGACTCGATATCCCGTCTTTAAGAATCATTAAATCAAGCTGATTCCTGGACATCTGTTTACTCTTGCTAGGCAACCAGTTCTGAGTACAAAACTATTGGATACATTATCTGCTTAGACGTTCAATCTATGCCTATGAAAACAAAAAAGTGATGTATTCATTTCTAATGAGAACTTAAATTAACACGCTGTTATGTACATGCAGAAGAGCACTAAAAAATGTACAACTCTATGAAGGACTACCAGTTTTAAGAATGTGAATGTAATCAGTTTCATGCTAAATTCACGTGCATTGCTTCAAGAATGAACGTTTGAACTTTTTTGTACCTTTGGGGAAAATACTGGGGAACCTAGGAAGAGAGTAGAAAAGCCAAGCATTTGTTCCCTCTTCCCAGAGAGCAAACAGAACTCAGCATTGATACGTGGCATCACCACTCCTCCCCACTGTAAACCAGTTCTTTCCCTCAGAATGACATGGAGCCAGCATCAAAATACATGGCAGGCACACGATGCTCCACAGGAACAACCTCAGAGGTCACAGCTGGATTCCCTGACCAGGGCTGCTGACTTCCAGCCAGGATAGCTGCTGTTCCCCAACTTGTCTTGCTGGTAAACAGCAACAGAAATGATTTTTCCCAGCGGAGAGGGGAGGAGGCCAGGAGAAGCAGCAGGGTGATAGCCACCCCAGCTGAGCTCACAGGGAGAACACTGTCCTGCTGACATATACGTGCACAGCAACTTGGATGTGTGCCAAGTGCATCCAGCTGACTGCCCGTGTGCTTATCCAGTCGTATATGAACAGAGCACTGCACATAACCTACTGACTGCTGCACGTCTATAAATCTTTTTCCAAAGCCAACATGTTTTTTAAACAAGCCAAGTGGACAAGCAAGCCTAAGCCAGGTGTTAGTGGAAAGGTCATTTTTCTTCAAATCAATGACATTTTTAAATGCTGTCTTAAAAAGCACTGTAACTGTTTTTCAGGTTACAAAGAGAGCACACCAGCATAATCTAATAAGACAGACATTCTGCCACTTCATATCTCTGTAATAAATCTACATGTGTGGAGAACACTCTGCCTAGCCCCTTTTCTCCCATTTTGGCCAGATACGCAGCACCGTTTAAGCACGTCCGCATTGTTTGCCACTGATTAATCAGTCAGGCACCAGTTTGCTTTAACAAACAACAACATGCACATATGCCAGGTATGTTTCTAACTCCGTACCTTGTGAGGTATGAAGATAGTTCCTTTTTCTTAGAGTAACTTTGATAGTTCGTCTTTTACGGTAACTTTGTTTTTCCTAAATTCCTTTGAGCTATAGGTCATAGCCACGCAGAATCTTATACACAATCCGCATCCCAAAAATATCACTGAACTAGCGCAAAGAACTATTTCTCTTCATGTGCTAAATGAATTAGCCTGCCTGGTTGAAAATAACAGTATCTCTGTCATTTTTTTCAGTGCCTGTGACCTCCAGAAGGCCATGTATTATCTGTATATACATGCTTAATGGTATACCCTAATTCCAGCTTCCAAACAAAACAAGACAGGACTGAAATTTCAAGAAAGCATATGACTTGGTAAAACAAACAAACCCCTTCCATCTTCTTGATGTGATTACAATGTACTCTTCTGCTTCTTTCAATGTCTTTGAAATGGAAAATCCCAAGAAAGTAAAATATTGATAGCTATCATATAAGTTAATTAACAGCGATGGCCAAACTTAACCTCAGTTTTCAAATTTGACAAATTAACAGTTTTAAACTCTGAGGAAGTTAATCTTTAGTCCTAAATAGTTGTGTTCAGCTCTTGTGAGGAAAGAGCCAATGTGCTACTGTCAGCATCTGACTCCTGGAAATGTACCTGGAGGCCGGCAGACCTAACCGTGCACAGCGCTTTGCAGCTCCCCGGCTGCAGTGGAAACAATGGGCGCTGCACGTCCTGGGCAGGCGTCAGGAGTCGGGCAGATAAGGACCCAAGTGAATGTCAGTACCATCCAGTAGAGCAGGCTGGCTGATACGGGTCCAGATTAATTCTCCTTAAGCAGGAGTTTTTCCAGTAATTTTGGGGAGAACAAGGTGTTGACTGAGGACCACCACCTCTATCATCATTGCAATAATGTGAAAGTGACTTATGTGGTCACGGGTTTGTCATCAGTGCTCACAGAAGTAGGCAGTGCGTGAGAAATCCCTTGTCCGCTGAGACAGCAGCGGAGGCAGGGGCGGGGGAAGGACACGCTCTCTGGCGTTGGCGTGCACGGCCCTGCAATGTGTGCTTGGCAGGGGAGAGCACCCAGATCACCCCCAACGGGGCGGCCACTCGGAGTGAACACACAGAAGCTTCCAGCAGAGACGGGATGGGAAGGATGATGGTGCTGCTGCCGCCACCTCACAATTAAGTTCGCAGTACAACCTACAGGCCAGAAGCACCAACGAAAACCGACCACTTCCCACCCCCAACCACACTTTCTGACTGTCTCCTAGTCAACAGGTATTTTCTGAGTCAACCAAACCCACGCTCGCCATTTACTGCCACTTCCCACAAGTTCTCACGTCTGTTTTCTTCAGCCAGGAAAATAAAAGCTGTGTGATTCCATGAAGAAAGGTACCACCCTTTTGTTGGAGCATACAGCAAAAATTATGACAAGGACAGCTTTTAGATGACCTGTATGCTTATAAAATGTGTCTGTCTTTCTTTTTTTTTCCACACAGTGCTTGGGCATACAAGAAAGGGACTGAACGTTCCTTAAATGCTTCTGTCAGTCCACAATGGTAGGAAACATGAGAGAAATGGAAACCAGAAGAACCAGGTGGGAACGAAGCAAATCTGTGCAAAACAGAGCACCTGTAGTCTTGCCTAGGCCAGTTAAGTGCCCATGCACCGTTCTGGCCACAAACCTTCAAAGACAGTCAGAGATTTACAATGCAATATGGTATGCAACTTCAAGCTGTAGAAAAGCTTCTCTGTTCCTTGCTGTTCTGTGAAGTATAAATCAGTGCACTCAGTATTCACCTTCTCATGATGGGGTTACAGGTACTCACCAGAACATTACAATATTTGGATATGTGAACGGCTCTTGTCTGGAATAGCTGTATTTGTTTCTTTCTGAGACTGCATAAAATCAGTTTTATGGAATTCTGTGTCTGTACTTGAATATCGAGTTATGTGTATAAGTTAGTAAGAAAAAAACAAAATGGAGAAAAACACAATTATGGTATTCCTATTTCAAAGAGGTATGTCAGCTTTGTCCAGAATCCTTATGAATATCTGTAACAGCCCATGTACTCTTTGTTTTCTTACCGAGAGAGCCTCCTTTTCACTACTGAAATACAGAAACTTAACTTAAGACAGGTCTTTCTCCAGGTACACTGGGAAAATGCAGTAATGAAATGTAGCAGACTAATGAAAGAAATTATTGCATTTCTCCATTTTGACTTACAAACTTCCTTTAAAGGAAGGTTATTGTTATGGCACTTAAGTCTGTAGAAAGGAGGACGCAAAGTAACAGCTGTAATTCCCTACTGAGGCAAGATTTATGCAACACATCGGATTGCACTCTTTGAAAACTTACAGGAGTGCCCATGGCCCATCCCTCGTTACAACGCCCAACACTGCCACCTTCTGTTATCTCAGAAGCACAGACCAGGTGTCACTGTACAGGTATGTTCTGCACCAGCGAGCAGTAAAAGGAATAGCGACGTCAGCTCCTTCATTTTAAAAGGCAGCCTAGAATCTGAAACATGGTTAAGTAACAGCAGCGGAGTCATGGTCTGAGTATCCACTGGTCAAATAGCAAACGGAACTGCTGACGACAGCCATCACATGCTTGCTACGAACAACTTTGCTGAGCCTCAGAACAAATAAGAGGACACTCATTATGCTGCTAATGAACAGCACAGCCAATTAGTCTGACTTTGACAAAGCCTGCTCCGGTATGCTTCGCCGCCAGCAGCTCAGACTATTTCTGCAATACGCTACCTCTAGGATATATGAGTATGCATCTACATTGTGGGTTATGACAATAATTTAGATCTTAATCAACAACATACATTATTAATGGCCATGCAAAACATGCCCAAATAAAATCTACTAATTAATCGCCTCTGAAGGCTGCCATCTACACTGCATGTCAGCAAGGAATTGATTTACTGACAACTGGTATATTTCAACCCATGGTATCCATGATGGTCTGTGCACTGTCACTCATCTCCTCTCATGAAATATGCTTATAATCCAGACAGGTAGTATACCTCAGGTGTTGATAAGAATTTATCAGCAACATCAGTTAAACTCATCAATATACCAGCCTGCTGTGCCCCTGCCACACTGGAGTTGTGACTTCCCTCAACTCTGAGAAGCTGTAGGCTAGGGCAGCCATCCACCACCTACATTCACAGCAGCCCAGAGACACACCGGAAGCTTGCCTCGTGGCAGGCATTCCGCACCTCATGTTTTTACATGTATTTCGCAAAGCAACAACACAGCTTACAGAGCACAAGCTGTGAATAGCTAGTTACTACAGCTGGGGAAGCATTCATACAGCACAGAGACTGCAACGTGCAGAAAAACCTGGGCGAGCTGTTGCGCTGTGCACCACCTGCACTGCTGTACTTCACAGGGCCAGGAAAATTACAGATAATCACAATGAAAGAGTCAGTGGACTGAATGTTTTCCAGACTTTAAGTGAGTTTAGTAAACTGGAATTTATAATGCTACTTTTCCATGCAGTCACAGAATCACAGACTGGTAGGGGTTGGAAGGTCCCACTGGGGATCATCTAGTCTAATCCCTCTGCCAAAGCAGGCTTGCCTAGAGCAAGCTGCACAGGAACGTGTCTGGGTGGGTTTTGAAAGTTTCCAGAGAAGGAGACTCCACAGCCTCTGTGGGCAGCCTGTTCCAGGGATCTGTCACCCTCACAGTAAAGTTTTTCCTCAGTTTAGGTGGAACTTCATGTGTGCCAGGTGCTCCTTATCCTATAAGAGAGAACAGGTCCACTCTCTTGACACCCGCCCTTCAGATATTTACAAACACCGGTAAGATCCCCTCTCAGTCTTCTCCAGGACCCAGGTCTCTCGGCATTTCCTCCTAAGAGAGATACTCCTGTCCCCTTTACATCTTGGTAGCCCTGCGCTGGACTCTACAGTAGCTCCCAGAATCCTAAATGCTTTTGACGGTAGGACCAACACAAATTTCCTTCCATCTTCTAAGACGTGAATAGCTCTGGTCTTGTTCTTCACACCGCGCAAAGGCAGCTGTGACAGTGCACACGGATGCTGAAAGCGGCTCTGTAACAGCAAGGTCACCACCCAAGCTGGTGTCCTCTTCCCCTGCATGCCCTACCCAGCCGGTTAGAGCTGTGGCTGGACAACCGGCTGCACAGCGGCTGGACAACCGCGCTTCAAAGCCGTCAGCCCCTGTGCTTCCCACCACTCTCCCCACAGACCCGGCCCTACAGCTTCCCCCGCCCCGCTAACTCCCTTTGCCGAGCGGCTCCAGCGCCTCGCCGACTAGCGG
>NW_008591546.1:0-38827 GCF_000691845.1 Merops nubicus | reverse complement strand
CGGGCGCTTTGGGCCGTGACGTCGACGGGTGTTCGCGGCGTCGGTGCGTGGCCGGGCTCTGACTTGCGAGAGCCCAGATCTGCAGCCAGGGCTTTTGCACTCGACCGGCGCTCCAGGGTGCCGGTGGAGCCTTGTCCAGTGTTAAGCAGTTGCTGCAATGAGGTTGTTTAGAAGCTTTGGTCTCTGTCAAAGCTGCGCAGCACATCGTGGTGAAGGAACCGTGGACCGGGACACAAAATGGGGTCATGGATATCACTGCTAGCTAAGTGAAAAAAAATGGAAGAAACCAGACATAGGCCGCATGCAACATGCATGGGACAAATGCACCATGGAATTTTTGTTGTTCTGTAGTGGTATTTAGATTATGGGTTTGTATTGCTTGGAAGAAAGAAATGATCATCAAGCAGTAAGTAGGACAAAAGAGTATCAGATAATGTTGCTTATCTCACTGCTCTGATCTTTTATCCTTTACCCGAGTTACTTTGTATTCTCTTGCTCCCATTGATTCCATCCTAGGTCAGACATTCAAAGTAACATCACAGGAAGCTACAAAGTTGAGTCTGGCATTCTCAAGCTTTCCACTGATTTCTGCAGAGGTGAGTGAAAACCCCCACAGACAGTGAAACTGCAGCACATGTGACAAGTTGCAGGTATCTCTTGGCTGGTTCATTTGACTAAGACGACGTCTTTTGATTCTGTGTGTACAAGGGATGTCCATACAGGCTATGCATTGTAGACTGTGTTAATCCAGTCCAAGAATTGCTAAGAGAACTGATTTCTGTAAATTAGGGAGACTTACCAAATAGAAGTATTCTTACATTCATAGAATCATGGAATCATAGAATAGTTTGAGTTGGAAGGGACCTTAAAGATTGTCTAGTTCTAACCCCCTTCCCTAGGCAAGGACACCTTCCACTAGACCAGGCTGCACAATGTGGTCTTGCACACATTCAGTGTTGAGGCATCTACAACCTTCCTGGGAAATCTGTTCCAGTGACTCACCACCCTCATAGTGAAAAAATCCTTTCTAATTTCTAATCTAAATCTACCTTCTTCCAGTTTGAAGCCATTACCCCACATCCTATCACTACAAGCCCTCATAAAAACTTTCCCTCCCCAACTTTCTTGTAGGCCATATTCTTTAACATCTGCAGCTGGTTGCTGATTGAGACAGGATATTGGACAACACAGACTTTAGAACTAACAAAGAGTGTGCTATGTTTTTGCTGTTAACTCACAGAAGTTTATCATACCTGTGTGTCGAGGAGGAAAAAAAAAGACCTCTAGTTCAGAATAATGATCTAAGCTACATCTTCCTCTCTGATGCGTGCTCACCACACCAGGGCATGTTTTGGCACTAAGTCTTGTGGCAGCTTATGATCTATACAGCTTGCTCACTGTCTTCTTGCACTGTGTTTGTTTCTCAAGCAAGGTAGCCATTACTGTGCTTCTGTTTTCTCAAAGCCATCTGAATGCGAGTGATTGCTTGCGGGACACTCTAAATGTAATGCAGCAGTTAATTATTAATTATTAATTAATCCTCATTGTTAATCCTGTGGCCTGTCCATTTTCAGGATTGTCAGAAGCTGAGTGAAGATGTCCAAAATGCCATTCTTGCAGTTGCCACAGTGTACTACTGGCTCCCCAAGGGCCAAGGTGAGATAGTGACAGCAGGAGAGTCATCACTTTATAGGGTGGTGGTTCTTTTGCTATATAAAGAAACCCAGTATTTTAGAGCTTAATATGAGGTCTGAAATCTGTAGGAAAATAAGTTATCATGAGCAGGTAGTCCCATTACTAGCTATTCTGTAGAGTTGCAGCATGTTTGTGAATAAACCACTTGTCTGTCTACTCATGCAGATTTCCATCTGTGGAAATGTGATAATTTAGGAAGTTGTATAATTGATCGAGCATTCATATTTATAAAGTATTGAGATTGTTGCCTGAAGTCCTTTTGGAACTGAGAAGTGCATTACGTCCTTCAGAATACCTGTAACTTCATTTATACAGTGTATTTGCACAAAGGGAACAGTCTGTGTCCATCTTGAGCAGCTGCTTTCTATCAGTGCTGACTTTGTGGCAACTTTCTTGCTCTTTCTCAATCTCAACCAGGTACTACTCTTCGGAAGATGGTACGAGATGCTACAACTGAAGTAGTGGAAGGAATGATCCAACTCACAGAAACAATTCTCAGTGCTTCATTGGAGAGGTAGGCAGGAAAAGTTACAAGTATACTTGTTAGGAAGCAGCTAGTGCAGACTGCTTCTGAAGGGAAGGGGGAGGCAGAGCATTATTACGAGTCGGGAAGAGACAGTGGCCACATCAGCAAAGGCCCTATCCCCCAGTGTCTGAGTGAGCAGAGCAGTGGTGGTGAAGCTAGTGAGGTTTAGTTGAGAGTCTGGATCATCAGACAAGCCTATAGGAATGACATCAAGCTGAAAAGTCAGGCCAGCAAGTCAGGATCAGAGTCAGGTCCAGAGAGAATAACCACCATCAGACACCATCCAGTGATTTCTCAGCATGTCCATTACGATGAGTTGGGTCTAAGGGCAGGGCAGGAAGGTCAAATCAGTGGGTCAGGATCCAGGTCAGAATCAAGGGAGTATGAGGCTGGGTGCAGATACAATTGCTACACAGCTGTGATTGTAGCACAAACAGAGCCCAGGGAAAGATCTCAAGGTAAAAGCATCCTCTAGGGTAGGGAAGGGCTGGTCCTCACTTCTGTCTTTCTTCATGATACATCCTGTCAGTGAAGGAGCTGACCTGGTATGTGCCCCAGTAAACTCTTCAACTGAGCCAACTAAAGTGGGAAGGTAGAACACACTAACACACTCAAGGCCCTGACAGTACCCTCTTGTCCCAGTGACTGAGCCAGGTACATTTGCCTACATGGAAAATAAATTCTCATCCTGCCAGTGGAGAGAAACAGTGCTGGCAACAGGATTCCCTTGAAGGTGTTGGATAGCACTTACACTGTTTGGCAGTTTTTGCTCTTGGAGTGACCTGCCATATGCAATGATTGCATGACTTTATAAAGCTAGTTATTGGACCACTGTGGACCACTTTGTCTCTTCGTGATTTACATACCACTGCCCTTAGGCTTAGGTCAGTAGTCTCTAATACAGACTTCTGAATTGCATAGGTTTTGAAAGATAAATGATATGCCTAACCACCTTGAAGGACCTTTGTAAGAGGCTTCTGCTCCTTGCTCTGATGGATAATTAAACTCAGTAGGAGCCAGCACTTCTTGCTTCACACAAACATGAGATACTAGTGACAAGCTGGCTGGTGACATCTTTCTAGCCGAGCTTCTAGTGTGCGTCGTCTTTGGTTGCAGAAAATAAAGAAAAACAGTCTGGCAGAGTGGTGTTATTGAGTCTAAATTTAGGGGACTTTGTTTCGTTTCAGCTTGACTCAGGAACAGCTTATATCAACTGGTGGGGTGTGGGAGGCATGTGAGCATGTGTTCAACCTGCCACGAGGTGAGTATTCTACATGCAGAACAATAGAACCAGGACACGTTTTCTTGGGATGTTAGTGTGTGAAAGGGATGTTCTAGCTAGTACAATGAAGGCTCGCTCATTCTGCAAAACCTGGCTGTGTTTTAAATGTGTTAGCTTGGAAGCCAGGCTGGATACTTTGCATTGCAGCAGTGCAGCCCTGAGCTCTGCAAAAGTTTGATCCTATGATCTCGAGGCCTAATGGTCACAAACCTAGATAATGTTGTTGCAAGCTGATTTGAATTAGTGCAGTGCCACAGTTTTCATCCTTTTGCATTTGCAGATAACCAGGCAGCAGTTGTGTCAGCTCTGGCTGCATGTCTGGGTGTGGTCAAGGATGCTCTGGAGGAGATGGAACATGTAAGGAAGCCCCTAAGCCTTTGAGGAACCTGCAGTGATGGATTGCAGTAACGGTTCAATGATCAAACACAGGAATTGTTTTATATAAAGTCTTTGATTTAAATTTTTTCTCAGGCAGTTTATTGTATTATGTCTGGATCTTAATGAGTTCTTAAACATAAGTCTGGTTTACTTTATGTAAGGTTTCCATAAAGCCTTGTCCTGAATAGCAGTGGGGGGATGGTGAGGGTGCCAGGACAATTTAGGTTGATATCAGAATGGCACTACTTGCCAGGTTTTTCCTATTTGCTCTGTTGAATTGGAGTGGGGCATTAGTTTTTCTTAATCAGCTCCTGCTAGGATTAACAGAATCTGGCAACTGAGATGATGACTGGAGAGAGATTCTTTCATAAATAGAATCATGGAATTGTTCAGGTTGGAAAAGACGTTTAAGATCATTGAGAAATTATTTGTATGATTTCTAGATTGTTTTTCCCTTTCCTCCTGCATATTCCTGGAATTGATGTAAGGCTGTGAGTTTTCAGTGCATCTGTGTTCTCAGGCTCTGGTGGAAGGGCAAGACCCCTACAGTGACATCATGGAAGATGAAGAATTGGGCTTTCGGGGCAACAGAGATACATATTGGTCAGAAGCTGACCGGAGGCTGCTTAGCTCCTGCATGGGATTGATGAAGGCTTCTAAAGCTTGCCTGAAGAAGGTCTTGGGTGTAGTGAAGGCTTACGGCAAAGCTGATTCTCCAGAGCAGATCACTCAGCTGGATGATCTTGCAGACATTGCTAATGAGATTAGTCCAAGGTAAGAAGGTTTCTCCTCATGCTGTTTTTTTTCTCCAGATCAGTGCTTGTCTTTCTTGGGGACTAGAGAATGGATTAGGAAAACCTTCATGCTACTGAAGCTGTGAGCAGGTGGTGAAAGCAGGTGTGATAGAAAGACTATTGTGGCATAGGCTGTTGAGAGTTGTGCAAGTTAGGAGAGGACCATAGGTTGCAGCTTGATATGGAGCCGTGGCCATGTCTGTAAGGTGGGAGTGGCATATACGTGTCTGAGAACGCGGTGAAAACCATCCCATGTATATGACTGCTGTCTTCCTGTCACATCCAGGTCTTGCACTTCAGTCACAACAACCCCAGGTAACGCTACAGGCTTGGGGATGAGTGGCTGGAAAGCTGCCAGGGGGTGCTGGTGGCCAGCTGGCTGAACATAAGCCAGTAGTGTGCCCAGGTGCCCAAGAAGGGCAGCGGCATCCTGGCCTGGATCAAAACTAGGGGGGCCAGCAGGAGCAGGGAAGTGATTGTGCCCCAGTAACTTGGCACTGATGAGGCCACAGTTTGGGTACTGGGCTCGGTTTTGGGCAGCACAGTTTAAGAAGGGCATTGAGGTGCTGGAGCGGGTCCAGAGAAGGGCAACAAAGCTGATGAAGGGTCTGAGGAGCATGGCTGCTGAGGGAACTGGGATTGTTCAGTCTGGAGAAGAGGAGGCTGAGGGGAGACCTAATTGCTTTCTACAGCTGCCCGAAAGGAGGTTGGAGTGAGGTGGGTGTTGACCTCTTCTCCCAGGTAATTAGGAACAGGGCAAGCGAAAGTGTGCTCAAGTTGTGCTGGAGAGGTTTAGATTGGATGTTAGGAAGAATTTCTTTACTGGAAGACTGGTGAGGCATTGGACCAGGCTGCCCAGGGATGTGGTGGAGTACCCATCCCCGGAGATGTTCAAAAAACATGTAGACGTGGTATGTCAAGACATGATTTAGTGGTGAAGATAGTGTTGGGTGGTGGCTGGACTTGATGTTCTTTTTTAGCTGTGTTGGTTCTATGATTCTATGCACTGCTGTTCCTGACCTACATTCAGGATGGATGTAGGTTTTGAGCAGGATCCAAGAGTGCACTATCAGGACCTCTCTTGCATTGCTCCCCTCTCTTACAGTGTTGATGAGCTGGCACTCAGCATGTATCCACCTATGAACCAGCTGGCTGTGCGACTGAATGTAAGTATCTGCAGCCTGCATGCACAGGTCTGCTCACTTGGCTGTAGGGAAGGGGAAGAAATCAAACTGGAGGGATTCTGTGACTGTCCGGGAGTAGACGTTAGTGACTGTCTCAGTAACAAGTTCTTAGGGACGAAGAGTCCCCTTTGGTCCTTGAACACTTAGCTTCCTTCAGGTGGAAATGCATTCCTCATCTTCTTCAGGGAAGAGCATGGCCACTTTAGGTTTGGCTCTGAACAATAATCCATGGAAACGTCCTATGACAGTACCTCAGGAAAGGGAAGTCTAAGGCTGCTGATGTACTGCATGTCTACTTTCCTCCTTGGGTAATGCAGACTTGATCAAATAAAGTTATCTAAATTAAAAATACAAATTAAAAATGGTCACAGTGAGCATTGTTTGAGTACTGAAACAAGCTGCTCAGAGAAGCTGTACAATCTGTATCTTTGGCAATACTTAAAACTTGACTGAGCAAGGCTCTGAGCAACCTGACTGAACTTTGAGGTATGCCTTATTTTGAGCAGGAGGTTTTACTAGTTGGCTTCCATGGGTCCCTTGCATCATAAACTAAGTATCTTCTTGTGTATCTGAGGTTTTTTATTCTTAATTCTAGTTACATGCTTTTGACTAGTGGCTTATTTTTTGGCAGGTAAAAGTATTTAAAGTGATAGCCTCCTTGTGCATCAGTATCTGTGGCAGTTTTACTCTTTCTTGGCTGTGTTTGGGGTTCCTTCACCCTCCTTTTTTTTCCAGTACTGCTGAGCCCCTTTTTTTTCCCCACCATTAGCTCACGTTATTTCCCTTTTGTTTCTTTCTAGGCTGCTAAGTTGGCCTCGGTATTAAAGAAAGTCTTAGAGATTACAAAGTGAGTATGAGCTAAAGTTTTGTAAGTGTGTGTTTTGTGCTGTGGAGGTTGATATCTTCCTGCCTCCTGTCAAAGATGACTCATTTCTAGGCAGTAAATTCTGGCATTTTGGAGTAATTAGGATGTTATCCCGTCATAAAGTGGTGGGGTTAAGAAAAGGATGGTAGAGATGAAGTTGGTTCCCACTGAAGATACACACATAAGTGCTAAGGTTTGGGACCCAGAAGCATGGATGTGGGTTCTTGCTCAAAGCACTCTGGGGTTAGAGCAGTCCTGTTTTTCTGCTGTAGTAGTTCAGCGCTTCACAGTCCTCGTGTGTTGTGTGGATGCATCGGTGTAAGACGTTCCGGAGGCTTTCCTAATGAGATCCCTCCACTTTTGCAGGACAAGCCATGTGTGTCCACCATCAGAGGAAGGCTGGGTGCAGTTTCTAACTGATGCAGTAGATCACAACATGAACAAAATCAAGAACTTCACACAGGGTCAACTTTAGCTCTTCTGTGTCTACACATGTTGCTGCCACTGGCTCTGGTATATGCTTTTCCAGTGATCTCCCTGTTCTCTGGTTACTGGGAGAATGATGAGAACACTGTTTTTAGGACAGAACTTTACTGTCACTTGGTAAAACCTTACCAGGAAGTTGCTTTTTGCTATTGCTGAAGGTGTTGTTTTGCATGGATTCCTGAGATATGGTGTGGTGCTGCATCTTAATGCTGTGAATGTGCCCCGTTCTTCAGGCATTACAACTACTGTGGGGTTCAAAGAACAATAAAATATTGCTAGAGTTGCATGAGTGACTTTATCTGTTTTCAGGTGGCAGAAGACACATACAGAAGGAAAGGGTGCTTTTGCAAGCAGCCCAATGAACCATTAAAAATATGCAGCACTGCTGCGATTTCCTGTCTCACCTTAGAATGAACTATCTTCTTCTATTTCCTCAGAAAGTGTTAGAAAGTACTATTTACTACTTTACCAACATCAAAGGGTAATAAGAGTCTGTCTATAGAGGAATGCTACATCTGTCATCTCTGTAAAGTTCTAGGGTATCTTGTTTTGCCACAAGAAGGGGAAAATGACTAAGGAGTGATGGGTTCAGAACGTGTACGTGTTGAGAAGTGCAGCTAAATGCTGGAGTATTTAGGCCATCTTTGTCACAGTAAGGTTCAGCTGACAAAGCTGGAGTGTGGACAAAGAGGCAGATTGGAGAGAGGTGAGTTTGCATAAATAATCAAAGCCAAGCATGGTTTTAAATATAACTTTAATTAAACTGTTAACATCTATGCTTTCCTAACATCAGGGCACAGATCATGACCCCTCTTTTGTAAACAGGACAGCAGGACGTGTTTGAAGTTGGGCATCAGGCAGCTGCAATGTTGGTAGTTTTGTAGTTCTTCAGGTTCTGGAGTTGAAGGCAAGTAAGAAGTGCAGTGAGTCTTCTGGGCCCCGGATGGGTGGGGGTGAATGGGATTTGCAGCTCTTGAGTTCTTTTAGGTTGCACAGAGCCCAACCTGAAAGGTGAGAAGGGGTTATACAGGAAGCAAACCTCTTTGTATTTCTAGTTCCCAGGGCCCAGGAGATGCATTTGCTAGACAGGAGTGTGGTGCCAAAAAAAAGTAAAGAAAAAAACAGAACCAGAAGAAGGCTGGTTGTTCTCTAAACTACCACAGTGGAACTGTGATCTGGTAGTAGTTTGGGAGGGAGATACAACAGGAGGGTTGAACATGATATGGAGGCATCTAAGGCTACTTTGTCCTTATCCAGTTGCTTGAGAGAAAAGTGTGGTTTCTTTCATGTGAAGGGGAGGATGCCTGTTTGGATGACTCTTGCCTAAGTTAGGTTTGCCTGGTTCTTCAGCAGAGAAGGGGAAGATGCTGTTAAAATTGTACCTGGGGACTGTATTGCTGACAGTAAGTAGTGGATGGAAAGATATGTCATAAACAGTATAGTTTTATCCCACTTGTGGTTATTCAAGTGGCTAGCCAAAAAGCAGTTGATTTCTCAACAGCAAGTAATTTCCAATGCTGTAGCTCATTTCAGTGATCTATCACTGTTGCCTTATTTAATGTGTATTTCTGCCTATGTCTTGTGGTACTTCTCGTTACACTTTGTTGTTGTCAGGGGGCTTTCATTCTTCTGTCTAGGCCTTTGGGGTTGAAGCTTTCACAGATGTCATATTAGCTTCAACTTATGTATTACACATCTGTTGAAAGTTCTGTTATGTGGCTTTACTCCTTTCCAGTGTGAAAATCTTCTGTATTACCTGTAAATAAAGGACGGGATGCCTGGGTACTTCATTCTGTAGCAGTCTCTTACTGCCACATTGTTGCCTGCTTACTGCTGGGGACAGCCTTTCCTGTGCAAGGCTTTCTCTAGCTTGTTTTGTGCCTCTTTTTCCATTTACAATACCTAGATCAATCAGTTTGTACTTACCTGTACTTCCTTTGTCTGTATATCAGTCCTCGCCCTGCAACCACTAGCACACACTTTTCCAAGGGTTCAGTGAGAGGGTTCAGGAGACTGATCTTTGCTGTGCTTGGCTGATATTGTACCATGTTATCTGGAAACTGTTGAAAGAAGGAAATGAGCTGAAACCAACAGGAGGAAAGATTCTTCTATGATTAAAGGGAGATAAATTATTTTTTTGGTGCCAGAGGTCTCAACGTGAGCTACCAGCTGCGAGAAGAGGCAAAGTTCAGCTTACTTTCTTCTCAGCTACAATCTTCTGCTGTAGTTTCCTACTGCAGCTTCTGATTTCTGACTGGTGAGTGAGTTAGGAGTTATCAGGATCTCCTTAGACTCACACATAGACAAGGTAGAAGTGGGAGTACTGTATGCAAGTGTGACACAACTCACCTTCTCCAAACTGATGCCTCAGTGCTTTGAAAGAAGACAGCATGAGGAGAGCCACTCAGCCCAGCAGAATTTTTTACTTCTTGAAATGAAAGTTTTTACTGCTATGATAGCGGGTTTTGCACGACTGCAGTAACAGAATAACAGACTGATCTAACCTCAATAGTGAGAGAGGGATTGCAAACGCTGATCTCTTCCTGTGCAAAGTATGTGTAGAAGGAGTCCTCATCTCTCAGCATGGCAGTCAGCCTAAGCAGATGGTTCTCTCCCAACTCTCTTCTGTACCATGAGTAAGGCACAAAGACTTGCACGTTGTTAGCTGGAATACAGAGTGGTGAAATACAGATGACAATGCAGATGGTAAGCAGAGTCCATAGCTTAGCTTGCATAGCACCTAGAAGCATTTAGTGCCCAACATTGTACTGAAAGCTGCAGCATTTAAGAGCTGGATTTGCAGATTCTAAACTTCTAAGGTGATGTTGTCTAAGTGTTTTTATTTCAATCACCTACAATCAACTATTCAACCAGCCTTTTGTAAACTTAAGGCTAAGTGCTTTTTTCCTGAAATGAGAGGACTAGATAGACTCTAGCCATGTGCCTGGTAGAGCCCTTACCTTCATTGCTTTTAAGGATAAAATGAAACTCTTCCTTCCAAGGCTGACTAACAGGCACACCATTATAATGTAGAGACTGGGCCCCAACTACCAGGTGAGTAGCCTTTTCTTCACCAGTGTGGTTAAACACTTCAATAGAAATTGGAACATCCTGTCCCAATGACAAAGAACTCTTTGACTGGAGGTGCATGAAAAGGTTGACTGGATCTTCCAGGGCAGTAGGAATGCAGCTAAGCTGTGTTTTGCTGCTGCTGCTGGCTGTCCCAAGTTTCTTTATCTTTCTGTAGGCTTTGTCAAGTACTTCTTTTTCCTGAAGAGAGCCTGTCACAAAAAAAGGGAGCACATATTTTAATATGCTTTCCTGTTTACTAATGTGAAGCAGTAAGTGCAGAAGGATGGCACTGAATTACCCTGACAGTACTGTTTATAACTAAGAGCACAGAGAGATACTCTGTTGTGCTTCTGTTTGGAACACTTAAAGAATTTCAGCTGACAGGACATTCATTGGATGTACCTGACTGATCTGGCATAGGTTTTAAAGCACCTTGGTGCTAACATCTGTCAAAGAGGTAGTTGCCTCCTTAACTGAAGCTGTAGGTAGTGTGCAGTACTATGTTCTTTTGTGATGGACTACAGCTAAGGAGCCCATAGGCTAAGGTAAGATGGTAGGGTTGGATCAGGGAAATAGCACTAGATAATAGATTCTGAAGGGAGAGCTGCTTTTTGAGGGAGGGATTTAAACAGTATCTGGGAGCACGACAGTCTTTTTCAGAAAACTGGAGTCTGAAATCTCTCTCTACATATATATACAGGTGTAGTAGGAGGTGAATGTACAGAGTGTTCAGGCAACAGAAATTGGGGAAGAAGGTTTTCCAGATGGGAAAGTGGCTGGTGAAGAAAGGCCTGCCCTTCTAGAAAGCTTGTTAATGTAGTTAGTCGGATGAAATTTGGAGTGTGACCTGTGGTTTAATTCTGTAGACAGCAAGAATAAGGTGTTCTTGTGCCATTCAGGAAGGGGAAGTAATGAGAAGTGGATGACCCAAGTGCTCTGATACTGCTTTACGTTTCAGTCCTTTGCTCTTCACTTGTAACACTGAGATGGAATGTGCTCAGTCACTTGCATATCCCTTACCCTCTGGATACTTGTAGTTGTGTGTTATATCCTCACAGCGTTCACTGCCCACACTTTTGGTGCTGATGTTGTTGCCAGTGTACTTTGTGCCACCAAGAGCTGGCTTGAGGATGTTGTCTGCTTTTTGTATCCAAACCTGGCACTTGGCATTGATGGCAGTAAAGAAGTTGCAGACATCATAATCAACTTCTGTGTCCCCTTCCTTGATGGCTTTAACAGGGGCTGGCCCACAGAAGGATGAACCTGAAGAGAAAATGTGGCCTGGTTAATACTCAGATGCTTTACCAACTAGACCCATGCCTAGTATGGATGTGTACTAGGAGTGGTGAAGAATCTAGTTTAGGAGGACATTACGGAGCAGTGCTGTGATAAGGTTCTTAAGAGTTACACAAGCTGCACAAAACAAAGAGATGAATGATGATTTAGTCCTTAAAGTCAACAGGGTGAGTCCCTGGAAGTTGGGGAAGGGCATAATACTGAACCACTTTACTTGTACCCATCCTCCAACGCCAGTCTTTGATACCTTACCTTTGCTTTTTTCCTGGCAGGTGGCATCCAGTGCCTGCCACCCACTGTACTCTGGTAGCAGGTCTGCTCGAGCCATCCAGCATTCGTTCCAAACGTGGAAGGTCCTGCAAGAGGCCACATCACATGCTTATATCAAAGGACAGCCCTGAGGTACAGTAAACTTTTAGCCAAACCACAGCTAATTAATGTTCATTTGAAAGAGCTCAGTGTGTGTTGAGGAGAGCTGAGACCATGTTTTTGACACAAGTGTAGTTTCTTCACTTGGACTGGGCTACCATTGTTCCTTTGTGGGCCTTAGTAATTAAGCACTCTTCAGTTTGGGTTGCAGTGATTTCTTAAGAACAGGTCATGTGAACAGAACCTTAGCTGAGCTGCCTCCTGTCCACTTCCCTGCAGCTCTTTACATCATTCTTTTCCCCTGTCTATCACTGCCTAGATCCAGGTACGGTCTCAAATTCTTGTTTGGGCCTTGCCATGTTTTCTTACCAGATACGGGCACTGTTGTCTTGTGTAAGCAGTGTCCCATCTTCATCATAATACTCATCCACGTTCAGGCTGCTGTTGGTGTTGTGAGCCCATGTAAAGCCTGTGACCACCCTGGTTGGAAGGCCGAGGCACCTCAGAACTGCGCAGAAGAAAGAGCCGTGAATCAGTTGTGCATCCTGCCTTAAGGGTGCCTCTGCTGGGAGATGTAAAGCCCTTTTTGGTGGTAGGCCTGTTAGGAATGGCACCAGGCCTGCTTTTTGGACTTTGCAAGGGGCACTGCCCCCTCAGGAAATAAGCTATGATAGATATGTTCAGTGAATGGTGTGTACTGATACTCTTTTATCTCAAAGCTAGTGGTGCTGAATGTTGGTGAGGAAACTCTGAGGATGTGCCTCTCACCTAAAGATTAAAGATTATGTTACTGGGGTCTGTGTTAATCCAGGAATTTAGGCTTATGCTAGAGATTCTGTAGACCAAATAAGCCTTTTATCAAAACAAAAATCTTTGGACCACCACTGTACCTGAACACATGACTGCAGCAAACACCCAGCACTGCCCATAGCGGACGGGTTTGCACTGCGATGCAACCCACTGCTGGAGGATGGGGCTGCTTCCCAGCCACTGGGAAGGGGGTGTCCCATTATAGTATTGCCTGGTCCCACATTCTGTCAGGATTCCTCTAAACTCATCGCAGTTCAGCTGCAGGGAACAAGGAGAGAAGATTGGATTAAGGAACTGTTTCTCTTTGGTAGGTACACCTTATCCTGTTGATGAAGCTATTCCTAAGGCAGATGAAACCAAAAGGATTTTTTGTGCAAAGCATGAAGGTCGTGGCTGAGCAGAACAGGTGCAACAGTCTTCCTTGAGATTTACTCAGTAAGTGTACTGTTACTGCTAAGAAACTCCTTCAGCCCTACTTGTCTGCTGCAGGAATATCAGTAAGGACTGTAGCTGAGCAGGAGATCTTGTTTGGAACAGCTCTGGGCAGGCTTCCTTGTTGGTCAATGGGTTGCCATAAATGGATTGTGAAGCTGCTAGCCTTTGCTCTACATTTGGGTCTCCTCATCTAGGGTCAGGGCTGCTGTCTGCTTCCCTTACCATGGCAGCTACTGTGCGGCATATGTGAACGGGGTCCTGGCGCTGGGGGTGATCCTTGCGTCGTTGGTGGCGCTCACCTACATCCAGCAGTGTGAAGCAGATGTCAACAATATCCTTGTCAAACTGAAACAAGAACACATCATTTCAGGATATTTTGCCTGAACATTTGTTCTCTGGAGTCCCTGCAAGTGTTTGCAACTGTGCAGGTTATTTCTCCCTTTCTGCTGATAGTCTTCCATAAGCGGGCTGTGGAGGAGAGCTCCAGGCAGAGATTTGGAGGGGGAGCACAACATACTGAAGGCAGACCTGCAGCTTAATTGAGGTGAGGTGGGAGAGGCGTTAGCATGATACTGCATCCCCTGATTGAGGGGAAATTCATGCTTTTCTGGAGCACTCTAGGTTGGCACAGAGGTACATTTGTGATCTGGTAGCACTGAAGTGGAATAAATCCCGTTCTAATCACTGTCTGTGTTAGATGACCTTGGGCAAATTGGAAGATGTACTTGGCCTCATTTTACCTGTAAAACGGAGGCAGTATTACTGTGCTCTAGTAAATGCCTTCATATCTATTGATGAAAGGAAGGCGCACAAAGTCTGGATATAGATCAATGCATTTCTTCATAGAGGACAGCATGAGAAGGTAGCTAAAAATACATATACTGGGTTATAAGACCTCATACGCAGATTCCTGTTGGTCTGCACAGCCTTAGACAAAGTCACTGAGTGCAGAAAGCCAAGTCAAAGGCACAGTATGGAAATGGGTAGCATCCTGCACACACAGGAGGTACACACCTTTCCTCTGCTGGTGGCTGTAAGACAGCACAGACATACTAGACCACTTGCTTACCTGACTGAAGTCCCAGGGCTGTGCTAGGACTGCATTTTCAGTCCCCCAGTAGATGATACCCTCTTGGTTTAAAATGTACTCCTGCCGCTGTGCCTCGTTAGGCAAGAATACCTCATCATCTAGATGAAAGGAAAAGAACATCAGGAAGGAAGCATTCTTGGTCTCAGATGCACTTGCATCTCATGTCAGCAGGTTCCACTGCTTTCCAGGGACTTCATCAGTCCCTGGCATTCTGCCCTGGAAAAATATCACAGACTGTCAATCAGACAGGAAAGAAGAATTTAATTGTCATTCCTCTTCCCTCATTCAAAAAGTTCCTCCAGACCTAGACCATTGCACTTGCTAGCTCTTTTACTCTTTCGGCTGTTGACTTCTTTATTCGTATGATAGATAACAGTGGCCTTAATCAGGCCAATTGTAATGTTGACTCATCTTAAAATCTGTATTATAGGAAAGACTTTATCAAACTTTATACCCATAGCAGGAGGACAGGGCTCTGGCAGTAAAGTGCTCCAGAAATGGGGCAGAGGTGCTTTGAGCTTTTATTAGCCCCTAGCTCCTTCTTAAGGAGGCTGTGAGGAGGCTGGGAGTGGTGGGGAGTACTAGATGAGGCAGCCTCAACTTCTGTGGATGCAGAGTGCCAGAGCTCAAAAGCTGTTTTGTGATGTGACTAATCCCAGCCTGCTTTTCTGTTTCTGACCACATACCTTGGCACCAGGGATTAAAGAGAAGGGTGAAGTTGCCCAGGTGACAGTAAGACTTGGAGGCATGTAAAATCAGAGTGTACTGGCCAATGGGAGCGTTGGCAGGCGTGTTCACAGAGATGATCCAGAAGAATGGGTCCTGTTCTTCCAGTGCCGCGCTCCACTGCTTCTGATCTGCCAGCCTCGAGATGGGAAATTCAACCTGGGTTCCATTTGCTTTGGAAGGATGTGGTCCTGCAGCCAAAGAGATCTGGTTGTGTCTATTCCAGACTTGCATCCTCACCCCATGCAGACTTCAGGGACCTTGTCTATATCTGGAGCTGTAGCTCTCCTTTCTTGTGAAAGAGTTTCAATCCTTTATCAGCTTAACGCCTCGTGAACCTTCCTAAGGTTAGTACTGCGTTCAGGCCTCCGTGTTTGAAAGTGGGATGTGTGTTTCATAGATTTGTAGAAATCAGGAACAGCCAGAATGGTGCATACCTGCTGCTCCTGGGATTCAGTGTCGTGTAACAAAAGTCACAGACAAATGCTTAGGTTATGGTAAAACAAGCTAGAGCTGAATGCTGCTGCCCTTCCCAGGGATCTCAGAAGACTAAGTTCTGCAACAGGCTAGCTAAGTTTGAACATTCCTAACTCAAAAGCTAGGAAGGTGATAAGATCCTGTGAGTACTTTCAAATCAGAGAGTAGTGAACCTGCATTGCACTGCAGTGTCCCTTCTGAAGAGAGATCTAGTTTTGAGCCTGCAGTCCCAGCAGCAGGAGACTCTGCTCTGCCTTCGATAAACAGTTCACTGGCCTCACTTCTAAATGTGGGTACCTCTGTCCAGCTCTGGAGGTGGCTTTTGCCACCAGCTCTGTTCTTCAGATGGGTAAAGAACCAAAGTTCTGATAGCAACAGTAAGGATGTTACCTGTCTGTACTGTGAGGAAGGTCCTCTTCAGCTGCTGCAGGTAGCTGTGTGTTGGAGTTGAGAAGCTCACAGTGATAGTGAATGGCTGCCCCCGCCTCACCATAAGCCTTTCAGTGCTGATTTCTTCTGTGTGGTGGTTATTGTTGTTCATTTTGATCTTGAGATCACAATTTTTGATGCTCAGACCTGTAGTATGAAAAGATACAGAATGAGTTTGGGGCTGTGAGCTGCCTGCAGTCTGACCCTGGATCATGTCCAGAATACACAAACACCTGCTCATGTTTTTCTCTGCTTAGATAGTACCCCTCTGCCTTTGAGACTTTCTGCCCAGTAAGGGCAGTAAGGGCCTTCACTCTGAGCTTGGTTGTTCTTGTGTCAAGTGGCTAATGGGCTGCCATTGCTGATACTTTAGCATTATCATAAAACCATAGAATTGTAGAATGTCTGGGCTGGAAGGGACCTCCAGAGGTCATCTAGTCCAACTCCCCCACCCTAAGCAGGGACATCTCCAACTAGATCTAGCTCCTCAAAGCTTCATCCAGCCTGATCTTGAATGTGCCTCCACCAGCTGTCTGGCCAGCCTATTCCACTGGTCTGTCACCCTCATACTGAAGAACTTTTTCCTGACGTCTAGCCTGAACCTACCCTTTTCCAGCTTAAAGCCATGACCGCATGTCCTGTCACTACAGACCCTTGTGAATAGACCCTCCCCTGCTTTCTTGTAGGCCCATTTCAGGTACTGGAAGGTTATTATAAGGTGGATCCTGGAGCCTCCTCTTCTCCAGGCTGAACAACCCCAACTCCTTCAGCCTGTCCTCACAGGAGAGCTGGTCCAGTCCTCTGATCATTTTTGTGGCTCTGCTCTGGACACACTCCAAGAGCTCCACACCCTTCTTGTGCTGGGGGCTCCAGAGCTGGACACAGGACTCCAGGTGAGGTCTCACCAGGGCGGAGTAGAGGGACAGGATCACCTCTCTCCATCTGCTGGCCATGCTGCTTTGGATGCAGCCCAGGATTCAATTGGCTTCTGGGCTGCTGCTGCACATTGGTGGCTCACGTCCAGCTTCTCATTTCCTAGTACCCCCAAGTCTTTCTTCAGTGGACTGCTTCCTGATGTGTCCTCTCCCAGCCTGCCTTGGTAATGTTGGTTGCCCCTTCCCAGGTGCAGGACCCAGAACTTGGTCTTGTTGAACCTCATGAGGTTCACCTGAGCCACCTCTCCAGCCTGTCCAGGTCCCTCTGGATGGAATTGCATCCCTCTGGCATGTCAGCTGCACCTCCCAGCTCAGTGTTGTCAGCAAACCTGCTGAGGGTGACTTGGTGCCACTGTCTGTGTCACTGATGAAGATGTTAAACAACACCAGTCCCAGTAAGGACCCCTGAGGGACACCACTGGTTGCTTTTGCCAAGCTAGACGTCGAGCCAGTGGCCATGACTCTCTGGGTGTGACCATGCAGCCAGTTTCTTATCCCCTGAACAGTCCACCCATTGAACCCATCTCTCTCCAGCTTAGAAAGGAGGATGCTGTAGGAGACAGTGTCAAAGGCCTTAGCAAAGTCAAGATAGATGATGTCCACAGCTCTTCCCTTGTCCACCAGTGCAGCTGCTACATTATAGAAAGCCACCACATTGGTCAGGCAGGACTTGCCCCTGGTGAAGCCATGCTGACTCTCCTGAATGACCTTCCTGTCCTCCCTGTGCCTCAGCATTTCTTCTGGGAGGATCTGCTCCAGGATCTTCCCAGGCACAGAGGTGAGGCTCACAGGGCAGTAGTTCCCAGGGTCTTCCTTTTTACCCTTTTTAAAAATAGGGGTGATATTTCCTTTCTTCTACTCACTAGGGACTTCGCCTGACTGCCAGGACTTTTCAAATATTATTGACACTATTATTAAGTAAACCAAGTGATTATGCAAAAGCTTCTTGCTGCCCAGGAAAGCACATGGAACAGATGTGATGATACAAATGATACAGGTGTTGTGGTTAGTCCTGAGCATGCACTGTGACTACATTTGGAGACTTAGCCTGTACTCAAGGGCACCAGTGGTGCTCAAAGCAGCACCTCCCCACGTGGATACACGACTGAAATTGTGCACAGGAGACAAGCTATTACACCCCACTTGCAATAGGGATGCAAGCTCTTCCAGCAGTTACTGTGCTATGTATGTCTGATATGCAACAAAGACCAGCTCCTGGTGCAGACTTCACTGCTAGGTCAAATGCACTGTGGCTGTATAGTCCCGGAACTGTGCTGGACGACAGCAAATCAAATGCTGATTGTTCCATCTTTGGACTATATTAGTTGGCAATCTCACACACAGAGCTGCAGGAGACAGAAGAGCTCCTCCTTCTCCCCCTCCTCTTCCTCCTCCAGTCCCCTACACATGCATCAGATACATCATATGTGCTTCTGTTCAGCACCAGAAGAGAAAATATCGTCATAATTTCAAGTACTCAATTTGGTGCCTAGTGGCTGTAGTGTGATCCTGTATTTGCACTTTTCTTCTGGTTTTGGTGGTGGTCTTAATCTTTTGAGGCTTATTCCAGAGAAGCAGATAACACCTTATTTTTTCTCAGCTTTGGGATCATCCTGACCTCACTTACCTCTTCAGCTCTCAGTTTGTCACTAAGATTCTTGAACGTATGAGTTGCAGCTGTTGCCCCTTACATGACACGTCCTGTCACCTACCTCACCTTGCTGACCCGGGCCCCTCCATTTGTTCCAGGGAAAGAAAAAAATCTACAGAGTTTTCCCCTGCTTTCTAAAGCCATTCCTCCTGTGCAAATGCTGCAACTAACTACTCTTTTCAGATGGCATTGATACCAGCTCCTTTCAGATGGCATTGATACCAGCTGTTGTCTGCTGTTCCTTTTTGTGCAGTTTTCCATGTGAATTAACTCCCTTAGCCTTCAGAGCACTTTCTTGGCTCCTGCCCCATAAGAAGCTCCCCTCTCCTGCAAGCGTCACAAGCACTGTCTTGGAGCAGAGACAGTTGTTTTCCTGACAGACAACTGGCAAATGCCTGGGACTAAGCAAAGTGATTTTTGCTTACCTTGGCCCATGTCTAGATCCCTGTGTCGTGGAAGTCTTCAGCCCCTGCCTGCTCTGCTGGGCAATGGCGCCTTCCTTCAGCTTTCTTTGAAAATTATCCGCTTGCAAAGTTGTTTGCTCAGGTTTTTTTATACAGGGTGGGACATGATGTTGCCGCCTCTCCTTCAGCTTATCTTACTGCCCTGCTGTGCAGAAGTTGAGGACTCTTATCTCTCAGACCACACTAAAGAGACTCATAGAAAGGAGTGTCTTGCCCTACCCGCAGATGAGGTTAAATTTCACAGTGGGAGGTAAAGCCTGTAAAGACAGCCAGTGGCAACTTCTTCAAAGAGGTGTGCACTGTGGACCCCAGAGTAAGAAACACAAGTCTTTAGTTGGCTCTAAACAATGCAGAGAATGCACTTCAAATATGAGTGTTGAAGAGCTGATCTGCAACATGACCCTAAGCTACGTAGGCCCTAAACGCTTCAAGGAGGAAAAAAAATAAATGTCAGTACATCTGTTGCCCTTGTACTTAATTCAGAAAACTGAAACCACTTCAAAATGAGGAAACTTGTTAAAATCAACAACTAAAAAATGTAGAATTTCTATAGCATGATACAGACTATTAAAAAATATCACGCTATAGACTTAGAATAAATACATTCTTAAAGCTGCCGTAACATTAAAGGCAAGTCACTACATGGATAAATAATTGGTCAAAACACAGGAAATAAGACAGCAGAAAAAAACAGTTTTCACTGTGGAGATAATCAGCCAGTAGTTTTACAGAAATCTATCACCTTCCACAAATTCATGAATAATTTGAGAAGCCAATAAAAAGACATGAGTTGGCAAAGCTTGCTCAGTTATTCTAAGTAGTAAGAGTGAGGGAGGCAGCTTTGGAAAAGTTGTAGGGGAAACTGAAGATACTGAATGAATAGCTCATAAAATAGCAAGCAGAAATTAGTGTAGGCACATATACAATAGGAAAAAGAGATCGTATCTTACATAAATGTTGATGCATTCAGAGGTTAGTTGTAGCCACTCTGGAATGAGATTTGTGTTTAAACTGCACAATATGTTCCAATAGCTTGGTGTTTTTCCTTACTACTTGCATATTAAACTTTACAGTTGTTGGCTTATATGTGTCATTTAAGCTACATACAGACTCTCGTAGCTTTAGTCATTTATACCATTTATGTCTTAATTGCATAGATTCTCTTTCACAGAATCTTAGAGTGGCTGAGGTTTGAAGGCACCTCTGGAGGTCATCTTGTCCAACTCCCCTGCTCAAGCAGGGCCACCTAGAGCTGCTTGTCCAGGAGCATGTCCCATCAAGTGAAGGGATGTGCTCCTCAATCCCCTCTGCTTGGTGCTGGCCCTTTTATCATCACCCACTGAGGTTCTCTCAGGGCTCTGTCCCTCCAGGTCAGCAGTTACTGGAGGGCAAGAGACCAGGGAGCAACAGGTTTTTGCTGGAAGTTGTGCCTACCATTGTCCTCTCTCCGTCGTTATGACACTACCCCTGGATCAGGCACCTTCCTCACTGCTACATCAGTCCCAGAAGGGCAAACAAAGGGAGGCTTTGAGCAGAGAAGAGGGGGGAAGGGCAGCTGGCCAAGAAGGGTGGAGAAAACAAGGACTGTGGATGGCTGGAAGATCACAATCACAGAATGGTTGAGATTGGGAGGGATGTCTGGAGGTCACCTTGTCCAACCCCCTGCTTAGGTAGGGCCACCTAGAGCTGCTTGCCCAGGAGCATGTCCAGACAGCTTTTGAGTATCTCCAAGGATGGAGACTCTGGAACCTCTCTGGGCAAACTGGCAGTGCCCAGTCACCCTCGCAGTGAGAAATTGTTTCCTGGTGTTCACAGGGAACCTCCTGTGTTTCAGGTTATTCCCATTGCCTCTGGTCCTGTCACTGGGCACCACTGAAAAGAGCCTGGCTTTGTCCTCTTTCCACTTTCCCTTCAGGTGTCTCTATACACTGACAAGTTCCCTCCTGAGCCTTCTCTTACCCAGGCTGGACAGTCCTGGCTCTGTCAGCCTTTCCTCACGTGTGTCACTTCAGAGGCTTTGCAGCCCTGTGCTGGACTCTGAACATGGCATCTCATGACCAATTCATGCTCTTCAGGTGTGTGCAAATTGCAAGCCAATTGATTGTGCTCAAAGCTGTGACTTCTTTGCATGATCAGTGGTTTTAAATGCACCTTTGCAGTATATGTGTTTATGAACATGTAAATCAGAAAGGAGTTTAGATACAAACAGGTATTTATTCTATCACCACTGCCTTGTAATAGCTGTGTAGTACCATAGCAGTGCTACAATACCATCTCTTGGTCAAATTGGCAACTGCAAGTGGTATTTGTTATGTCGGATGCACTTTGTGAACTGAACAGGGAACCACTTATTGGCCCTTTGTATCTTTTATTACACTGAAGTGGGCTAAGAAGGCCCATTGAAAAGGATGCAAGCCGTGCTCAAGTGCTTGTGCTGGGGTTCCATCTGGTGAGAACTGGGATCCTGAGTACCCTGCGGTTTTCCTGAGGGTATGTATACCTGAGGTCTTCCATCCACGATGTGAGAGAAAGAAGCAGGAACTGGCCACTACAGAGGTCAAAACATTCAGCAGAGAGCCGAGATTTCCTGCTTGTGAATCACCATTCTTTCTGTCTGGAATATGGGTTTCTTATGGATTGGTTTTCTTTCAGTTGTCAGTTGTTTCATCTGCTAGTTTAAATACCATTCACATCTGATGTACCACTTGTATTTGGTAAAGGCAAACCTAAATTGCTATCTGGATTACTTGTAGTACTTACAGCAATTGTAACTGTACTGTCAGAAGCTGAGTTTGTATTGGCTCAACTATTTTGCTGTACACGACCAGAAATTTGCACGTCTCTCTGCAGGCACTTTGAAATTTGAGACGTGTCAGCAGGTATTTCTAAAGTGTACATACAAGTATTTGTGTTCCTTATATTTTGGTGGCTAAAAGGTTGTTACAGTGACACTTTGGAATAGTATTTCTTCCATGCACTCAGCATAACTGTATTTGGAGTTGTGCACAAAGGTTCTTCTCTCTTACTGGTTGCTGAGCTTCAGTACAACACTTTGATAGTGATACATTTTGTGTCAGGAAGCAGGCAAATGGACAGTCCTTCGGATACAATGACAGGTAGCTCTACCAGATGGGTCCTCCAGAGGTGTTGCCCCAAAATCCTCCAGCAAAGAGGATCAGACGCTTCAGAAAAATAGGTTGGTTTTTGTTTGTTTGTTTGTTTGTTTGTTTTTTGTCTGAACTGTAAAGGGCAAATTCAGTAACCCTTTGGCTTACTTTGTCTTGCAGATTTGTTTTAAGGGTTGTTCTTTCATATGCTTTCCACATAGCTATTATTTACTGTTTCTGGCTCCAAAAAGAGAAAGTCTTTTCAACAGGAACAGCTTCCCTTGCTGGAGCTCCAGGAACGACATTCATTAGACATTCTCTTGAAAAGACTGGGTTTGGGTTTTCCCTGCAAAATCCACTTCACCTGTAAATCCTTCTCCGTGATCTCTCCAGTCAGAAAGTCAACTTGATAATAAGTTTACACTTCAGGCTTCCTTTTATTCCAAAGCCAAGGCATGTGAACTCAAACTGTCCTTTGTTATACTATGTATTCCAATACATTGTCCTGTACAGTTGCCAACTGTGAACATAATTTGCTTATTCACTTGACACATATTAATCATACTTCTGATAAGTACCATTGTTTATAAAACTGCAGTTGTAATAGGCTAGCATTCTGCTTATGCTGATTTCAACCTCTGAACTCGAGGCTGAAATATTCTCATGTGTAACCTCATGTGCACAAGGTCCATGAAATCAACCAAGCGAATTCCCTTCATGGTAAAAATTAATTAAGAATTAACATTAACTCACAATTAACCACATCCATACTTGTCTCTAAAATGCAACAAAAGCATAAGCATGTATAGCTTGCTAGACTGCTTCAGAGTGGAGGTTCATTCAGTCTCATCTGCTGTATACAGTGCCAGATGCCTCAGAATAACATGCATGAGCTTCACCCCAGCAAGCGAGGCATCATCTTGTAGTTGATGATTTTCAAGACTATGTCATGATGTGCAAGACTTAATATCACTCTGAGAGTTCTTGTTAATGCTAAATATTCTTTGTACTAGCCCCCTCCTGTTTAGTTTGCAGTCTAACATTAGTGGGAATTAGAGAAACACAAGGTGCTATGATCTCAGTTGTCTGTTTATGCTGAGTTCTCCTTCTGCACTTGATATGGCTGATGTAACACTCTGCATGATGACTAAAACTTGCTTTCCTACTGTGCATTTACCAAGATGAATTTCACTGATTGTTATATTGTCATCTGTGTTGCCTTGTTTGGGACCCTCTGAAGTTCCTCGTAGTTTTTTAGTCCTCAGTAATTTAAATGGCTTTATGTCATGAGTGGATTTTGTGCCCTTTTTGCACTGACGTTTTGCATTGCTGCTTCTGAAAACCTTGATCTACATCTCAGCAGGTGTTGTCCTTGTTCTGTATCCACTATGTCCCTGACATGCTCATAGAAATCTAAAGTAAAAGTGATCCATAGGATCCTTGAAGATACTTGTTCTACCTAGATATTACTGTGTTATTTTGTTTTTAGTGCTTGGAGATTCTTGTTTTATAGGTCCAAACATAAATCCATAAAAAAATTTGTCATCTTTATTACCTATGAAAATCGAAGCTTAAAATGTTACATGAACATCTTTAACAACTGAGCCTCTTTCTGAATGTAGAGATCAAAAAAATACATACATCCGAGTTTCCCTTTTATTGTGTCTACATTTCCAGCTCTGACATGGCACATGCCTGAATTAGATGTGAATTTTTCTTTTTTAATGGGATTTCTGGTTTCTTTAGGGCAACAAGAAATGCTTACACTATACCTTTTGTTTTGTTTTTTTTTATAGTGAGCAGTACCCTCCACATTTAGTACATAAGAGATCTGATAGATATCAAGTGATGAAGTAATGCAGCTTTGGTGACAGAACCAAGTGATTTGGAACTACCAATTTTATCTACTTTCAATCTGTAAAAGGATAGCAGTTTAACTGCCTGCCTGAATCAAGGCACTAGAAAATTAGATCAGGAGAAAACAACAGTGGGGAGAAACATTCACCCTCCTGCTGACTGATTTTAATGTCTTTCAAGACCAGTTCATAGTATGAATGAGTAATATCAGCTAGGACTTAATGAATTTTTTGAATGTTCAGAAGGTAACGATGGCTGTGTCACCCTCTTGCACATGCTCAGATCTGAACTGCGTATTTGTAAAGAAAATGCTGATAATTAGTTGTATTTTACTCTACCACTCCCATTGACTTCTAAGGGCTGTGTAAAGATTGTAGGTTAAATCCTTTCTTGGGCACTTACACATTTTTCTCTGTAACTGTCATTAGTTTAATTGAACAGATGCCTTATGTCTAACACAGGAAGAATGTGGATTTCTTGTACATGGCGCTGGCCAGATCTGCATTTTAACACTGAAATTGAACTAGGTGTGGTTGCTGAGGGCAGTTAATCATGATGACACTCTGAAAGTGCAGCAACCCCAAGTGTTGCAAAGCTTGGAACTCGGCACAAGCTTTAGGGCTGATTTTCCTTTGAACAGCAAACTTCCTTTGCAAATAGCTAATTAGGATGAGGTTGTTCCAAGCTTGTGTGACAAACACTGTCTGAAATAATTTCCTGGCTTGTAATTAAGAAGAAATAATGAAGGAATTTGAATGGCTTGGCTGTACTGTGTGTTAAATGTAAGGACAGTCTGCATTCTTGCAAGATTTAATGAGATTTTGTGAAATTACAGTCCCTACCTTAAAGCTTTTTCTGAGGCTAGTAGAGGATTGTATACCGTGACTTTCCAAGATCCTGCAAGACTTAATTGGTAGGTGCAAAGCTACCTATTCCCCTCTCCTTTGCCTGGAGAAATCTGGATTCCTCTGTGTGTGTGTGTGTGTGTGTGTGTGCCCTTTCCGGTCGTCATTCCAGTCTCTCTGGGCTGACTAGTTTTGACAAGCTTCCGCCTCCCTTGTAAGTATATGCGTGGCAATATATTGTAATTGATGTAATAAAATAGTTTACATGTTTTGAAGGTTTTGTTGGCTTTAGATCAAAGAAATTTAAATGAGACCTCAGTTTAATCTGTGTCACAGAGTCACTTTGTGCCCATGAAACATTCTCTCTGAGGGAAGTTAGGACTGCACTGCTGTACAGTACCAGGTATTGTCAGGAGGAAAAGGTCAAATTAGGAACATTCAGATCTTTGCTATTTTGGCTTGTTAACTCTGCAAGGAATAAATGGACACAGTGCTGGGATTTAGGTATGGGTGGCATAAAGCCTTCCTTATGGAGGATGTGTGACTGTTAATTGTGAATTTTCATACATCCTTCTGATTATATTGCCCCTAGCCTTTTCTTCCCATCCTGTGCTTTTTGAGCACTTCTGGAAGCATTGCAAACTATCTTCCTTTGCAAACAGAAAAATCAATCTTCTTTTCCTGTCGTCTTTATGATACCTGCATGAAAAGAGATGAGTGGAACTTCCTCTGACATAAGTTAGGAGGGTGGATAAAATGCTTTTGTAGCATACAGGTAAAGGGCTAAGCAGAGTGTGTGGCAGCAGGCATGAACAAGTCACAGCCGTGAAAGTAGCACCAGTACAAAACAAAAATACATGTCATAGGCTGCTTTTTCTCAAGTAGTCTCATAGGCAAGCTTGGCCAATCCTCCCAGTAGTACAGTGAGAATTTTGTAACCTGGAGCAAAGCCCATTCCTACCCCCACCTCTCCTTTTACCAAAATACATAGTACCAAAATAATAGGGATCGATGCATTGGCTGATTGCCTGTGCTGGTTATGGCTTCTGATCACTACTACTGCCTAGTAGTCCTAGAATAGATTCAGACTAGTAGGGGATAAGATTTAGAAAGCCAGAGGGCATTGTGAAGTGGGTTCCCATGCACATTAACTTTCTCTTTGGGAAATTGCTCATGTTTACACTTAGCAAAGTCTTTGTAAATGTTCCAAGGCAATCGGTGCAGTTCCTTATGTAGAGGGTACAGTTTAGGTCCTTTGCTGTGGGCCAGTATGATAGCTTAGTCAGTTTTTCCTGCAATAAGTCTTCCAAATTGGCACCATCTTGTCTGTCATTTGTATTAAAATGCAATGAAACATAGCAGTCAGCCTCAGAGTTACATGTAAGTCCTGAAAGCTTGTACCTGTGCTTGAGTTAGAACAGTCATGATAGAAAGTATTTAGGTAATGTCTATAAACAAAACAGTATAGGTGTCAGTTTTGGCTTTGTCTGAAACTATTGCTGGAGCTACTCTGTGAAACTGAGAACTTAAGTCAACAGAGTATTGAGAAATTTACTTATTCATTACAACAGGTGTATTTTTTTCTTTTTTCTGAGATATTGGTAGCTATTCTGACATTTGTGGCTCCCCCACTGCATAGGGCCAGTTGCAGTCATTTTCTCTTGGGTTAGTGGAAACCAAATGCATTTTGTTTAGTTGAAAACGGAATGATTTCTTGTGTTCAATGTTCTCTTATTCTATGAATTCCTAGTATTTCTCATGTAAGATCTGTATGCATGAAAATTTGCATGATGCTTAACGGTAGTGTATCCATGATAGAAATGAGATGTGTTTTGGCCTTGGTCAGGTTGGCTGTGGTAATGATTTATCCTTTTATCTTTGGAGAAGTTTCAGTCATTCATTTAGTTCATCAAAAAAAAAAAAAAAAGACATCAGGGCATTTTGAGACAATGGTGCATGTGTGAGGAGCTATGTGCATAAATAAATGTCTGTCCAGATGACAGATCAGCTCTACTTCATTCCTATTCTCAGGAACAGCGATTCCAGCCTGTTACTATTTCAGATGCTCTAATATTTATTTGCCATTCCTTAGTCAAAGACTTGTGCCTTTTATCTGCTTTTGTACTGTTACTCTCAGTCATTTCTTTGACAAATATTTCATTATTTATTATTCATGATCTGAATATAGAAACTGTGAATTAAGAGTATTGTTTATTGAATAGCTTCTCATTTTTCCAGCCATAAGAAGAGAGTTCTGTTCTAACACTGCCATGTCTTACTGCTGTATTTTCCTTCTAGTAATTAGATGAAATGATAAATCTAATTCTAGAATTTAATTATCTGAGCTACTTGGATACTACTTTGGCTATTACTGAATAAAAATTATAATTAGTGAATATAATTAAATTATATTCAATGAAGCTTATGAAACCATTGATTTTAAATGGTGTTCCTTGGAAATCTATCTGCTATCTTTGCTACAGGGTCTAATGCTGAAAACTGTCACGCTTGACCCTCTCCTTCCAAATGAAATTATATAATGATTTCCACTAATAATTCTATTCATGCAGGTCCATAGAACAGGCTAGGGAGTGAAAAGGATGCCACTGTCTTTACAGTGTAGCGTGTAGTACCTTTTTATTAATTTCTATTCCTATTACATCACTTTACTTTGGCTGAGTAGTCTGCATTTCTGTGCTGCCAGTCATAATAATGCATTAACACTGCAGCAGTCTCATAATCAGAACTGATGTACAGGTTTTATCACTGAGCAGGAGCCACATCAAGCATCACAAATCCCTTAATGTCTGAAAAATGGATGCAAACCAAGTCCACCTGAAGCTGCCTGGTGCCACTCTTGTAAGGGATTATTTCAAATTGTACTGTTGAGCTCTCCATGGGGACCATTCTTTCCACCCTAAAAGAGAGAATACATTTATAAGTTCAAGAAGCTGAAAAATTCTTACTGTGTATTCTTCAGAGGCCCCTGATCTAAGACATTATGGAAAGGAAGAGTCAAGAGTATGCGGCTGCTGTTTGTATGCTTCTAGCACAGGTGGACATGACCTTCCATGTCCACAGCCCCCACAACACTATCCTGGAAGAGCTAATCAAGCTGTAATGGGTGGTGCAATAGTTGCAGTTCTCAACCTGTGATAGAGAATTAGGTGGTGTAGCATGAGGGCAAAACATACAGAGCACCTGAGGAATGATCAGAAAGCTTATCTGTAGAAGAGCTCAAATCCAACTGTGTGTTACCCTTAACACTCACAACATTTTCAGTACTCTAGATATGCTCATGCTGTATTTTAATGTGGTAAATATAATTACCTGTTGAATTCTTGCCCATAGTTAGAAATGACTCTCGGCTGTCCTACACAAGGAGACTGAATAGTAGCACCAGAAAACAGAGGGAGTGGGAGGAAAGGGCCTCTCTGCCCTAAGGAGGTACTGAAGCTGGCAATGCCAATGCTGATAAGGCAAGTTAGGGTTCAAGGTCAGGATCTAGACCTGAATTTTGTATTCGGTGTAAATGAAGCCTTGGTGATTCACATCATTACCCGTCTTTTGCTATTTTTTTTGTTTTGTTTTCCTCTCCCATTTTCTTAGTGCAACTCCTGCAGCATAAATATTTTGGAGACTTTAAAAAATGTTTTCAAAATAATAAACATGGAGGAGGTGGAAGAACAATTTCTTGTTGGTATGATATCTGTGGACACATTTTAAAGACATTTCATTGCAGTATATGTCCTGGCTCTCTAGTAATTTAATAACGGAAGGAAAAAAAAGATACTGTCACTTTCTCTCTTAGTCTTCAATGATTGTTTGATTTTCCTTTTGCAAACCACAAGAAGAAAGTATTAAATTTGTTTCCCTTTATGTAATTAAGTCACTAACTACATCACTCTCAAGTTTTATGCTGTCATTAAAAGCAGGCCACCCTTCCACTTCTTGAGCAATCTGTAATTCAAAGTTTGACAAAGGAGATGTGAAAATCTCCAATTAGTATATGAAGGGTACTTACATGATGGTATTTTGTCCATAGTTGGTGCAAACAAAAGTCATGAGGTTGACAGAGTCTTTTTTGAAAAAATGTTCTTATTCCACATTTCCCACCAAAGTGAGTTATTAGCCAGATAGCATTTACTTACTTGATTCTGAGTTGCTCTTTGAGCAAGCCACTACCTTCTGCTCTCAGCACACAGTCTGTCACCTCTTCAGACAGTGGGTTGGTAAATGTGACCTGCACATTAACAGCCTTGTGTACCACTGTTGGACCAAGGACCTGCAGAGACAAAGCGTTCTGCTCAGCCACTGCATTAGTGTCACGACTTTCTCTTGTTTTTCTCTTTCCATTCCCACTGCAAACCACGTACCCTTAGGACCTCCTGGACAGGAAGGAGCCAGGAATTAATACGTGTACCTACTTTGGGGCATCAGAGTTCAGGCTTGAATCAGTGTGACAGAGAAAGAGCAAACTACTGTAGGATCTACCATTTAGTCCTATTTTTTTGACTAGGTCAGTGTATGGTGTTATGTGTAACACAGTGTATACTTGCCAGAGTGAGAAAAGAATGAGAATACAAGTATTAACTTGGCATATATGACTAATTACTATAGGCAGCTTAAGTCAAATTAGCTTTAGTTAGGCTCAATGATAGGTTTAGGATTAGAAGACATTGGAGGTATGAGACAGAGGTGAATTGCAGTGACTTGAGGAAAAAAAAATAGAATGCCAGGTAGCAAATAAACATATTAATTGTCTTATTTTGAGATAAAGTAGAATTGGCGTATATGGTTGTCTTTGTAGATAAAGTAATATTAATCAATATAATGGAAAAGTCCATCACTCCCATTGCATTTCTTTATATTGGCTGTATGTTTAGACAGAATTTTCAGTCAACAGAAACAGAAACCCGTTTTGAGACTTAGTTACTGAATTGAAGTAATTTACTTCAGGGGCCTGTCCTATGGAAGCTGACTCTTATTTGCATGATACAGCACAGAAGGCTTTTTACAGAATTTCACTAGAACTTGATTTTCACAAATTGGCAGACCTACAAAAATCCAACCTTTTTAATCCTATGTGTAGCCTTGCTTTTTCTGTATGCTACTGACAGAGAGGTTTGGGGTAACTAGTCTGGTCTGAAGGCTCTGAAAGACTCTGTGAATTACCATACTCCCTTTATGTTGTTCACGCTACGTTAGACAGACAGCATTTGATCCCATGTCTTATACATATGAATATGTTGAACTGTCCAAAACAAGTTAAGCTAGTTTTTGTGGATGTGATGGGCCAAGCAAACCTAGGACTGTCCCCTGCCATAGTGCATGATCTTTCCTGTAGACTAAGAATTGCTTTTACCCATTTTACAACTTTTGTAAGAACGCAGTCTTACGTGGAAAAAACCCTTTTATAGTTCTAATTATAAATCCTGTGGGAAGATGTGACAGAAGGTGAAGAGTGCCACTTTTCCTGATAAGGTGAAAGAACTTATTTGAGTATTAGTAATAACAAGCCTCACAGCCCCAGGTATTACCAGTTAGCCAGTGAAGATGTCTTTGGTAAAAATAAGGCTTCCTAAATAAACTGGAAGAGAACGACCAGACTTCCCTGACAGAAGTGGAGGCCTAGATATGGACTAGATCTCCCTGTCTCTCTGTTTGTCTGTCTGGAGATAATCTTACCTTGTACCCTTGTAACACAACATTATCAGGACCATGTCAGCAAGCACTGGCAAGAATGCCATAGCACAGGAAAGGTTTGCTTTTCCTTAGTGTGTTTCATTTCACTTGTGTTATATGGCCTATTACTAGAGCAACAAGATCAAAACACCCTTGAGCATCATTTCACTTCCCACACTCCTCCCCATGAGGCGTCGCCTATTCTCAACATGTCCCTCTAGGGACCCAAAGGGCACTATCTTTTACCTTGATGGAGAGAAGAGGATCCTGAAGTACAATATCTTTCTCCACGAGAAGCGAGGCTCCGTGTTTGATTTCACACACAGCAGTCACTAGGATCTTCCTGTCATCCATCAGATGTTTTTTGTACTGGGCATAGGAGATCTTGAATGAAATCTCATTCGCTGGAATGGAAATAGAAACAGAATTTGCACCTCTTCTTTTTTCTGTGTCTAAGCACCAGCTATCTGTAATATATCTTTATTTTAAGGAGCAAGAATGCTATCACCCTGCGGCTGTCCATTTGTGGGTGTTGACAGCGAACAGACAGGATTGATGCTCATAGATGACTTCTACTTACATTCACATCAAACACTGAAGGATCAGGAATAGTTTGGTAGCTGGACAGTTCTGAGGAGGAAATTTCTGCTGGTGTTTTTTTAATGTCTGAAGCTGGACATTTAATGCTCCTTCCTTGAAAAGAAGGCAGAATTGAAAAGGTGCATTGGTTTAAATGCCCTTGCTGATACAGCTGTTCAGCCTCTGCCTTAAAGAGAATGCAGTGCCAGTGAGGGAGGCAATGGCTTTCAGTACCTTGAGAAAAAAATGTTCATCTACTGCTGGAATGATGGAAGGAGTTATGTGTTGCATATTGGATTCAAAAGGTAGTTCTATTCATCTCTGCTACACGTTCCATATTTCAGCACTGTCCCTAAAAAGCAGGGCAGAGGCCACTATCTGCAGGTAGTGTACCTCGTGCTGCAAAAGACCTAGGCTTATGTTTCCCTCTTTGATCTGTCCTTTAACTTTGCTTATGGTGAGTAGGTAGCTGAGTTGTCTCCAGTGTGTGTCTTAGTTCTCTCAGCAAAAAAGATCATAATGTAGAATTAATAATGACTGTGCTGGGTCAGATAAAAAGGTCACCCAGTTCAGTATCTTTTCTGACAGCACCCAAAATCTCAAATGCTTAAGAGTGGGCAAATATGTGTCTCTTCCCCTGGATAGCCCTGGTCTCTAACCGGTTCCAGGTCATGCACTTGAGCCATTCATTATTTCTATGTGATCTGGCCACAAACAAAGATATGTTTTGTTCTAAGCTGTAATAAAATTTAAAATACCTTCTTGAGATCCAAGTTTAATAGACCTAGACAAGTGCAAAATCTCTGCCTTTGGTTTTCTTGTGTAGAGAATGGCTGAAGCTGTCAGTTTAACCTTTATTGTCTTGAAATCTGAGATCAAGTTCCTGAGTGCCAAGGTAAGGAGGATATCCTGGCCAATTACAGGAGATGCGCCAAGGATCAGCTTCCCTGAAATACTGGGGTTTTGTGCAGGCTGTGTTGTATTCTGTCTCCATGTTGTTGAAGATCGTCTTCTAGATCTTGTAGTATGGATTCTTTTTCCAGTGTTTCTCACACCAAGCAGCTTCAGTGCTTTTTTATACACCCGCCTTTCTTTCAGGGATCCTGCTTTGAAAGATGACATGGTTGGAGATCTCATGCATACTAGATATAGTGGAGCCATAATTGCTCTCAGAAAATACAGCTTAGGAAAGCTGACGAAGGTAAAAGATACACAAGAGGAGAAGTGAGATCTAACCTAAATGCTAATTTTGACAAAAAAGCAAATGAATATACGTGGCCATGAAAACTGGAAAGTAAAACCCGCCTGTCAGCTTCAGTGAGCTGTTCACGGGCACCTTCTGAGAAGCTGTGAGCTGTAGAAAGACAAGTTGCGGGAGAGCTCAGTTCTGCATAAGCTGGGGCAATTGTCATCTCCTCTAAATTAAGAAAGGTGAAAAAAATCTGCAGAACTCTACTTTTGCAGAATGGCTGTCGCTGCATGTCATAACAGAAATGTTCTCAGCAGCTAATCGGAACAGCGGGGGCGGTGTGTTTTACAGGAGTAGCTCTGGCTTTCTGTTGAATACATTAGTATTTCATCAAGGGCCATAAAGGCGATACTGAATCACTGTCAGGTGGCAATGAGCCCTAAGATTCTGAAAATTCCCTATTACTTTGCTCTAGAAGAAGTAAAGAAATTAAGTCAGTGCTCAGTCCAACAAAGGCCTAAATTCTTTTCACTTCTGACCATCAGTGGCAAGATCTGTAATAAAGAATTTACCTTCTGGATATTTGTAATTAGCAGTGACATCCACACGGGAGTTGGTGCCCACTGCTTTGGTGCTGATAAATTTTCCGATCTTCCTAGTATCAGAATAAATTCTCTCTTTTCTCTTGTTGCTGTGGCGAATCCAAGTAACATAGTCAGCATTCACTGCTGCAAACACAAACGAGCTGTCGTAATCCAGGTTCACGTCCCCTTCCTTAATGGCTCTGGTGGAGGCAGGACCACACTGATATACGCCTAGGTGAGAGACAGGGAGAAGTTAAATGACTGCCTATTGCAAACAAACACAAACCTTCATGCTGGCAGCAAAAGAGAGAGGTTTTAACTCCAAAGACACATTTGGATCAAGTGAATTGTTTCTACATCCATGCGTTATGGTAACAGCGTATCCAGAGATTCCACATGTATTTTCTATCAGAAGGTAGGAGCACAGAAGAGGTTGTAAGGCTAATAAGGTGTAGGGAGGGTTAGCACTTCTGCCATGTGTTACATATGTGTCTGCTATTTATTCGCTCAGTGATATGTTCTAACCCTGCAAAGCTGGCAAAGTTGTTATTCTAGGCTGCTAGTGAAACAGGGGGAGAGGATGGGAGCCGAGTCAGAAGTACAGTCAGACACCTATGAGATATGAGTTATCAATGCTGTATGTCCATTGAGAAGAACCAGGAAGCTAAACTGGGTAAACTTAGTAGTGGGGAATGAGAAGCAGTTTACCTGCAGTTTGATGGGTTTTAAATGACCAAATAAATTAATCTTGTGATTGAGGTCATTAAACTAGATCAATGAAATTGTGTCTTAGTAAATAAAACTAGAGACAAAGGGTGAAACCAAGTGGCCATTGGTCATCCACACTGTTTACTTGCTAGCAAGCTACTTATTGCATTTTATTTTTTTTCCCCCTTGTCAATGAGTGATCTTTCAGACAGTGAACGTGAAGAATTCAGGGAGTGGGAGAGACCAGGGTTTGTTTCTAGCAGGCTGTGCATTTGTTTTGGTCTGGGAGGAGGAGGAGGAGCCATTCTGTGTCACTTGGTTTCAGAACCAGAGAACGGTTTGGGGCTTCTTTCCGTGTAGCTTTGTACTTATATGACATGTTGTTGTATGTCATGGGGACATCATATGAAATACTTTCCTACCCCTTCCAGTGCATCCTGTAAAATATAAGGTAGAGTCATGGGGCATATTTTATTTTCTGTTGTATGCTCTTTGGTTCAACCCTGTGACTATAAGCTCTAAAATCTTTATTTAACATCTTACTAAAATTAATCTGGTTTGCTTCTAAATCTGTCCAGTGCAAGCCTGCAAAAGTGTCTAATGCCAGCAATATGTCCTGACAGCAAGGAAGGCCAACAACATCCAGGGCTGCATCAGGAAGATCGTTGACACCAGATCAAGAGACATGACCCTTTCCTTCTATTCATTACTGATGACACCACATCTGGTGTGCCATGTCCAGTTCTGGGCTCCTTGTATAATAAAGATGTGGACATATAGGAGCATGTCCTGCAAAGGGCCACAAGAATGATTAAAGGATGAGAACTGAGACTGTTCAACCTGGAGAAGGTAAGGCTTGGGAAAATCTTATCCATGTGTGTTAATACCTGATGGGAGGGGCATAAAGAGGATAGCATCACACTCTCCTCAGTAATATCCAGTGAAATGACAAGTGGCAGTGGGCACAAATTGAAACACAGGAAATTCCCTTTAAAACACAAGAAAACAACCCTTTTCTATGAGGATAGTCAAATTCTGCAACAGTTTTCCCAGAGAGCTTGTGGAGTCTCCATCCTATAGGATACTCAAAACCCAACTAGAAAGGGTTCTGAGAAACCTGTTCTAATTGACCCTGTGCTGAGCAGGTGGTTGGAGTAAGCAAACTGAAGGTCTCTTCCAACCCTAGCTATTCTATGTAATTTAATGAATCTGTGTAATGTTAGGAGTTAAGAAAAGCAAGGGTGGGATAAGCGAACTTATGATGTGCTGGCTTTTGTGGAGACAGAGGATCAAAAAAAGTAAGACTTTGCGTACTGTTGGCATCCAGAGACTGACAGAAAAGCAACACAGTGGAGCTTGATGCGAGTGTTGCTTTTCTTGTGCACCAGAATTGATGCTGCATCTACAGGGAACAGACAGAAGAGAGTTGTCCTGAAATGTCAGTAGTGATCTTTAGGAGCAACAATACCTGACAGCTTTTTATATTTACAACAGTGTTACCTTTGCTTCTTTCCTGGGGTGTTGCATCCAGAACCTGCCATCCGTCATAAAAAGAGCCAAGATCTCTTCTAATGAACCAGCTTTCATTCCATACATGGAAATTCCTGGAAGGAAAATAGATTAGGGAATCACTGATTCATACAATTAATTTTATATTGAAAGATTTTATACATTTCTGGTGCAATGCAAGAGATAACCCTAATTGAGTGAATGAAGACTCCTGTCTAGAGAGTCCAGTTGCTAACTCCTTTCTTTCCATTTCTGTGCCAGCTTTTTGTGTTCAGATCCCTGAGAAATGTTGATGTTATGAACAAAATAATGTTAAAAGGAAAATAATTCATTGCAGAGTCAAGTATTTACTTCTGGACATTCCATAACAACTTACTGTAGGCAAAGTCTTCTGTACACATTGCTATCTATTGTTATTTAACTCACAGTTACTTTCTACTTTGTGTCACCCTAGTCCCACTCGGTCCACACGGTGTAGAGTGCCTGGTGACTGAAATGCTGATGTGTGCAGTACAATACGTGTGCAGTGTGATAGTTTCTGTGCACTGTTTTTAACAGCTTCTCTGAGGTGAAAGAAACACCATGTTCTTCCTACAGGATAGGATGGAATTTTTCTCAGCTGCATTAAACATTATCTTTACTTTAATAACCTCTCAGTCTTGTGCAAGGGGTGTATAATGTTAGTCATGAAAGACTGAGTGTGTGTAGCACAGGAACTGGGTCTAAAACTTACAGGCTTCTGAGTGTGCTCTGCTCTCGGAATCAAGGGACAAGCTGATATAATTTTGGGGCAGGAGGTTATTCTCTCTTCAGCTTTTTTTGGAAAAAATCTTTCATACAGCAGAGAAAATTAGCTGTTATATTTTCAGTTATGTGTTGAATAGCAATGGGACAAAGTATCTACCCTGTTAATTCTACAAAATGATGAAACTGATTACATATTGCATTTCTCAACACTGTTCTTTGCTATGGGGTTTTAGATCACTGAGAGCATGAGGCTGGGATGTTTTTTCTGGAGCATGATTCTAGGTCTTTTAATTAGGGGAGAATATAGAATCGTAGAATCATTTTGGTTGGAAGGGACCTTTAAAGGCATCAACCATTAAGCCAGCACTGGCAGGTCACCACTAAACCAAGTCCCTCAGTGCCACATTTACGCATCTTTCAAATCCCTCCAGGGATGGGGACTCCACCACTGCTCTGGGCAGCCTGGGCCAGGCCTTGACAATCCTTTTGGGGAAGAAATTGTTCCTCACGTATGAGTTAAACCTCCCCAAACCCAGCTTGGGGCCATTTCCTCTATCACTTGTTCCCCGGGAGAAGAGAACAACCCCCACCTTGCTACAACTTCCTTTCAGGGAGTTGTGGAGAGTGAAAAGGTCTCCCCTGAGACTTCTCCAGGCTCAACAACCCCAGGTCTCTCAGCCGCTCCTCAGAAGACTTCTTCTGTAGACCAGCTATGTTGCTCTTCATTGGACATCCTCCATCCCATCAATGTCCTTCTTGTATTGAGGGGCTCAAAACTGAACCCAGTATTGAAGGTGCAGCCTCAGCAGAGTCCAGTAGGATGATCCCTGACCTAGTCCTGCTAGCCACACTATTTCTTATACAAGCCAAGATGCTGTTGGCCTTCTTGGCCACCTGAGCATACGTTGACTCATATCCAGCTGGCTATCAACCAACACTCTGAGGTCCTTTTCTTCTGGGCAGTTTCCAGCCACTCTTCCCCAAGCCTGTAGTGGTGCAGGGGGTTTTTGTGACCCAAGCACAGGACCCCACACTTGGCCTTGTTAGACCTCATACCACTGGCCTCAGCCCATCAATCCAGCCTGTCCAGATCTCTCTGTAGAGCCTCCCTACCTTCAAGCAGATTAGCACACCATATAAAGTGTATATATAATAAAATAATAATACAATGGAAGAAATACTAGGGAAAAAAAAAATATTTACCACACACTGTCTTTAGTGAAGTGCAGGGTCTTTCCAGAAATGTCAATGTACTTATCAATACTCAGATTGATATTCCTGTCATGGGCAGAGTTGAAGTTTGTAATAACACGAGTTGGTATTCCCAAGGATCTCAGAACTGCAATATAGAATACCTTAAATTGCTGTAAACCTATTTTACAGACATTTAGAAACTATTTTTCAGCTTTTCTTGGCAAAGCAGTCTAGTCTATATGTTTTCAGTGGGAAAACAAACCTTCAGAAACTACCCTCTCATATCATGCAAGTCACAGTAATTGTGCACAATTGCTTAGAAGACAGTTCCACTCACATGACATTCTTAGCTGCCATGTTCTTTTAAAGAAGAGTTAGGTTAACCCATTTATTTTAATCTTCCATTTTTCATCCTGTTCTCTCTCCCATTTTCTCCCTGTGTGTGTTTCTCTGCTACTGCTTCTTTTTCTTCTTCCTCTCTGAGACATACCTCTCGACTGAATTGTTTTTCCTTTGTATTTTCCCCAAAATGACTCTTGTCTCTCAGAGCAGCTCTGAATGGAAACTGCTAGGATTAAATGCCTTTTCTGACTTGTAGTGCCCTTTACAGGTCCTCAGAATTGTGATTTGATTTTTGTTACCAGCAGGTAAGACACAGCAGTAGAAAGCTGGCATTATGAGGAGACAGACTTGAAAGAGCCCTGGGTCTTCTTTGAATCCTTGCTCTTTTTACCAGCCCAGACTGGCAAACAGCTTTGCATTTTGTTTGGTGACTCACAAAACTAGGGTGCTGCATTACAATCTACGTCTATTTAAAACAGAAGAATAACACTTCATGCATGGAGAGCATAGGTTCTTCACTCTCTCTGTCAGAGCTGAAACAGCTTCAACAATAAAGTCACAAAGTTAAAACTACCAAAAATTCTAGTAAGCTTCCTTTCTAATAGCATTCTTCATCCCTTCTTGTATACCTGTGCACATTACTCCTGCAAAGACCCAGCACTGGCCATACCGGACAGGTTTGTATCTCCCCCTGTACCACTTCCGAAGGATGGTCACACTTCCACTCCACTGCAGGGGGTTGGTTCCTGAGAAGTACTTTCCATTCCACTTCCCTTCCACCACTCCTTTTTCATCATTGCTGTTAACCTGAAAGAGTCCTTCTCATCAGAGAATTAAAATATTTACAGAAAAGGAGAGAGGGAAATAGGCAGAAATTACTCTGTTATACCACTGTTCTCATTGGCCGAGTGATGTGACATAGTATTTTAATCATAGATAGAATTCTGGGATCAAACCCAGATCAGACCATAGCATCTGATGATTCAAAACTGCCTTGCTTTTCAGTACAAACGTTCCCAAATGTACCGACTGACAAGCTGTTTAAATTTTCTCTGTTTCATTGATGAATGTCACCTCCTGGTATGCCACTCTACCGTTACACTGTTAACATTCTCAATTCATTTCTATGGAAGCCTCAAGAAGTATGTATTTTCTCTGAATGTGCATTTGTTGCAGATGCACATATAGTACGTGTAGCTTGCTCACATTTGTTAGATGTACTTGCATATATTTTGAGCAGATCCATTTTAGAGGCCTTTTTAAATGTCATATATGGTTGTACAGAAAACAGTAAGTTCTTTTTAATATTTTTTTTTTAATTATTTGTACTTTTAGTGATTTTGTATATCTAAGTAGAGTTATTTACTTCATGATGAAGCTGAAATTGCCTAAACTGAGTGCTCTCTAAAAGGATGGAAAGGATCACAGCTATAAAGGAGGAATCTCAGATGAGGAATGTGATAATACATGTATTATTTGATTATTATATTTAATTATATTAATTATTATTATAATTA
>NW_008591545.1:5229-48900 GCF_000691845.1 Merops nubicus | reverse complement strand
CCTGGGGTCCGGGTGTCGGTAACGACATTAAACAAATATGTTGATATTCACCTACATTAAGGCTTTTTATGTGATCAAATAAAGATCAAATTATTTAGTTGGGTTGTATTTTGTGGTGCCTTTTTTTAGATACAGTAAGCTATTCTGGATATTGTGACATGCTACTCATTAATGTTTGTTATCTGACAATTTAAAAGGAAACAAAATACTGTTTACAACACAGTTATTTGGGATTGAATCAGTTCTACTACTCTGTATACTTCAATTAGATTAATATTGATAAAGACTTTTTACATCTCCTTTTATACAGGAGATATTCAATTTGATATAGCTAAAGGCACTGCACTCCAGAAATAGAGATATAGCAATTTTGTAAAGTGCTTTCCATATTTGACTTATAAGCTGAAAGACTGAGCATGATATCTGGCATTAAAAATATTTTCACTACTTTCTGGCTTCAGATCAGAAGTCCAATGGAAATATTTTCAAACCTAAACACCAAGTAAGCAGGTCTAATATGAGAATAGATATAATTCCATTGAGTGTTCACTTTTGGCTGAATCACTAGATGCAATTAAATTAATGGAATTAAAATCTAGATCTGCCTTTCATTGCACTACTGCTTTCTCTCTCACTGGAGATTATTTTCTCTGCATAAAGCAATTAAACTTTTCAAAGTAAAAGTTAACATTAGGGTTAAAACAAACACTCCAGTTAAAAACATTTTAGGACAGAAAGGACAGAAAAAAATAATTTTTATAGGGTACAATTTTAACAGAATAATGTCACTAAAACATTAAGTATATTTTAAAGATAATATAAATTAATAAAATTCAATTAAATTAAACTTGCAGGCTTCACATATTCGTGTCTGTTACTCTGAGAGACTATTTTGTTAAAGTGCATTCAGCATGTTCCATATCTTTAAAAGTATTTTTAAAAACATTAGTTCACTAAAATTGTTTCAGTTAAATTAGAAACAGTATATGAATCATGTATTGAAATTAAATAATTAAAAATACACATTTACTTAAATTTTATAGTAGTTGCACAATTCTTTCAATTAGAGAGCATTTTCGTACCAATATGTGTGAGAGACAGACTGTGATATAAAAGGCTGAAGGCAGAAAGGAGTTTCAGTTACTATCCACCCTAGTGACTAAACAGTGAAATTTTAATTTAAGAAAGTTCTGTTCAATATTCTGCCAATTATTAAAGGATCTTGAACTATGAGTAATAAGCAGGTTATATATATGTTTCTAGGCTTTGATGAGGATATTTTTAATGACAACAACCTCTATTTATTTAGTCTGAAAAGATCAAATGTGAGCTAAGAATAAATGCATGTTCTGATGCGTCAATCTTGTATTATAATTACAGCAACAGTTTGAAAAATGGCCTCCAAAGACTTTTAAAAATCAGTAAAAATAAAAAGATATAAAATCTTACATATTAGGGATGTTTTTTTGAGAAAGAATGGTTATACCTGTGGGTCACATTAAAACTGTATTATCATGGCAGTTAGTAGCCAGGCTAATTAGTTCCATCTCATGGCAACACCAGTTAGCTAATTCTCAGCAACGTGCTGAGCTATATAGAATCATAGAATAGAATCATAGAATCAATGTGGCCATAGAACGAGATCAGGTTGGTTAAGCAGGACCTGCCTTTTATGAACCCATGCTGCCTGGGCTTGACCCTCTGGTTGTCCTGCATGTGCTTTTTGAATACACTCAAGATGAACCATTCCACAATCTTCCCCGGTACTGAGGTCAGGCTGACAGGCCTGTAGTTCCCCAGGTCTTCCTTCTGGACATTCTTGGAAGTGTGCATGACTTATACTTCCTCCAGCTTCTAAACAACTTCAGTTGGATCCAGTTCAAGTGCGTTTTGTTCACCAACCTACATGCACTCTGAAGGCAATTGTATGGGTAAACATATTTACCCATGGGTGCATTTCTAATTTTCTCACAGTTTTTTTTGATGTTACAGTCTCATTGATTCGGAGTGGGGTTGCTTGAAAATGTTCTAGTGGAAACACTTTCAGACAAATGCCTTAGGTTTAGGGCCCATAAGTTTTGTTTAAATCTTCTCATAGATTTGGGTGTTTTTTTGAGGATCATTTGGTTTTGGCAGTGCTTGGGGGGAAGAAGCTTTCATGGCATTCAATGAATCATAAGCATGCTTTGGTTTTCATCAAGTTTTCTGAAAGACAAGAAATCAGCATTTGGTGCATCTGTCTCTCTCTCCACTGAAATTCATATTCTTTTCACTGAAAAATATATTCTTGCCACTTTCATTGCTGTTAAAGCATCCAGGAGGAATTATTTCACTGGATTCAAGGTTGCCAGGAGCTCTAAGTTTTGGTTTAGTCTAATTCTGGGGGAAGGGATGGAGGCAAAGAAGGGAAAGACAAATCTGGAGATATGAAAATGTAAAACTTTCAAAATATCTTTCCTTTTGTCCAGCTGTTACTAAAAGCAATATTCAGATACTTATTTCAAATAGTTGTGTTGCAGTTTATGGATTAAGAAGATGGAAGGCTGTTCCCAAGTCTATTATCATCATTGGTGGGACTTTCACAGACATCATTAAATTTTGTAGTAGTCTCCCAATCTACTCCCATGAATAGAAAATGAAAACTTCCTTGAAACAGGATTATTTGCTCTTTCAAATGAAAAGAAATTCAATTTTCATTAAAAAATAGCTATTCATTGATTTAGTACATAAACTACAAACTTACTGGAATAAAAGTAAGATCAGTGATGGATGTGCAGCAGAATTAGGTGTAAAAAATGGTTTTATACTTACGTGCATAGAATTGTGTTTTAGTTTTCTGTTGTAAGGACTATATATATATATAGTGTATATATATACACCAGTTCTCTTTCAGTCTGAACTGATTTGAGCTTTGATACAGGTAAGTACACGAATGATAAGAGGTGATGTAGATGTTATGGCTCTTACTACCCTAGAGATTCATGGATCATCCATATCCTCTAGCAATGCTTTTAAATCGTGTATGTAGAAAGGTTGCAAGAAGAATTTGCCACAATTTCTCACATACAAAGGAAGTACAAAATATCATTCTACATACAACAAATGTATAAAGAAAAGCAGCCAGTACCACATACATGAGGTAAGAAATTGTCTTGATTTTTTTTTGTTTTGTTTGTTTTAATAAAGATAAGAACACAGTAACATGTCAGATTCTTTCCTAAATCTTATCTGGCTATGTGTATGACAAGTACAGTGAGGAAGGATGTCCAAAAGTTAAATTCTCTGCTCTTTTTATTTATAACCTTATGTGTTCTTTTCCCATTAAATAAACAATTCTGCTAAAATGGTTTTTAACAATTTCATTTCTAGACTTGCTCATGCTGTGCCCAGAGTTCAGGGACTCAAAGTATTCCTACCACTAGCACTCAAGCAAAAATCATCTCTCACACTAATTTCCTCTGTACATGTCACTTCCCGCTGTCCTCTTTCTTTTTGGCTTGAGAAATCTGTAACATATTATTTTTGGCAATTGTTCAGGAACCATAAGCAAAGCGTCTATTCCAAGCCAGTCCCCTGGTATTTGAAATTTACATGTTATTCCCAGCCTTTCCATTACTGCTCAGAACATTTGCCAAAATAGGAGTAATGTGTAAATCATCAAAATCAAAGATGGCCCAAAAGTGCCATCAAGCATTTTTTTTGTCCCAGGTTTTAGGGTTGAGATTTCTGAAGATCACAGCTTCAAATGGGTCCTCAGCACCCCTCCAGATACAACTAGGACAAAGAGTTTTACATGAGGTGCAAACTTACCTAGGGTAGAGGACCCTCAATTTTTTATACATAGAAGCTTGTTTGGATGCAAATCTAATTAGAACAAGGATAAAAGAATCAGGGATTCATAGGGCGGAGGGGGTGGATCTTTTCAAAGATCTTTTGACATCCTTTATTGAATATGTATGATTATCAGCAATGTGTCACATAAACAAAATAAGTTAAAACGAAGTGTTGGTAATAAACAAGAACAGTTTAAGATGTTCAGTCTATTTCTATAGTTTTCTCATTCAGTATTTTCAGGTCTACTTCGAGAGGGGCACAAGGCAGGAAGTATCTTTTGTACATGCTGTAGATTATAAAATAGTTTGTTCTTACAGTAATAACAAGCCCAAATACCTCATTCTTATAGAAAATTCATTTGTATATGCTTCTTGGTTGTTAGTTCAGCTAAGAGCAATGTAATCAATACATTAAATGTCAAACAGTGTATCAGCTACTGACTCACACAGTAGTATTCTAAATTTGCTTTGAATACTTCAAAGGCTTAACTAGTTATCTTGTAATGAATTACCAATGTATGCTACCCTTGATTCAGATACATTAACAATGGATTTTCTTTTTTAAAAGATGCAGTAGATTTTCACGTTCTTTGTTACAAGTGTTCTGCTAGCCTATGAGATTTCCAAAAAACTCTGAATTTCATCTAGCTTGAACCAATTATATTTTAATTACAAATGTACATTCACATAATCTTACACAGTAAGTGAAGGATTGCTTACATTCTGTCTGTCAAGTGTTTTTTTGACAGTTTCTTCCATCTTTCCCAGCACTGTGGATATGTAGTAGCACTTTTGGGTGAGATGTGTGTTTTTGTTTGGTTGGTTGGTTTGTTGTTTTTGTGGTTTGTGGTTTTGTTTGTTTGTTTTAATTTGTTTGTTTGGGGTTTTGCGTATTAGAAGTGAAAACCATCTCCCCTTTTGACAAATGCATGAAACACAATGAATTTTTGATACCCCCCCCAGTATAAAATGCTAATTGGATATACACTGCAATATCCTACAGGAGTCCTTGAATAGTCACTAAAAATTGCATCTCTTCAGAATGACCTAAAAGACGTAATATCTCAATCCACTAAAGGACATCAGTACAAAAGGTAGAGGTAAGTGTACAAATATACATCAGGGGTAGTAGCCCAGGAACCTCTTAAAGCCCATGGAAATAAAATTGGTATTTCTTACATTCTTATTCTATGTGTCTGACCAGGACACGTAGATGACAACTCATGTACTTAAATGTAGTTTTCTAGCGACAATTTAAGTATCTGAAGAGTATCTGAGCTATCTCCACAAAGCTTCATTACAGAAAAAAAACCAATAACTTTTGCCAGCAGCAGCTGAAGACTCGCTGGGATACATACTGCTTCTAAAATGGCTATAGAAACTTTTGCTTAGGTGCTTGAAATTTGCTTCCCTAAATTCCAAGCATGGAAATACTCAGTATCTCAAAAAGGGTATTGCTATAATCAGCATCCTCAGGAAGGTACTGCCTAAAATAACACAAAGGGCAAAGCACAAAGATGAGTCTTAAGCTGCACTCCTATCTAGAATTAAATGCCTTCCTCTATGCTGCATGAAGTTTCTGAAGCTACATTCATACCTTGGACTCCTCTCCCTCCAAGTCAGAAGTCTCTGGACTCTAATTTTTGTTATCAGAGAACCACCAAGGTCAAGAGCTCTGACTGTTATTTAGCCATGAGCATTTAACTAAAAGCTCATTGCCACTCAAAGTCACCACCCTTAAAGCCATATTTTACATATCACAGTTTTGCATTTCTAGGTCCAAAGTGGGAGAAGATAGAGGCAGAGATGCAAAAGGCCTAGAGTGTCTAAGTCCCATCTAAGCTGCAGAAAGACTTAAGAGAATACTGTTCAGGCTCGGACAATTTCTCTTTCCTATAGATGTTTCAAATTATTAAGAAAGAAAATAAGGAAGTCATGTAAGCCTGCACAGAGCTCAGAAGAATGTGGAAGTAGCCATCCATTTGCAAATACATAATAGCCAGGCTCACCATTAGAAAGCAGTAAGGAGTGTGAAGTAACATAATTTATGCAAGAGCAATCTTTGCAGTTTTGATCAAAAGTTTGAAACAATCCCTCAGCTCTAAACATATTTATTCAAACTGACTGGTGCTTAGGGGTCCCTATTACAATTTAATTAATCTGCTTGTTAGAGTTGCCACAGCTGAACCACTTTCTTCCCTGCCAAATGCTCTGACTCACTCCACCTTTCCTAAAATCCATTACAATTTTTTTTTTTTTTTTTTTGTGACAGCTGAGGAAAAATGTGCCTTATATTAGACTAAATATTAGACTATTGTGTTTGTCTTTTAAAATTTCCATTCCCTGCCAGTTCAAACACTTGAGCTTATTGTAAATCATAAGTGTGTATTGTGGGGAAGCTGAAACTTACCAATGACAAGTTGGAGGAATGCATTATATCAGCAAACTGTTCATCCTAACCAATGTACTTAGCTTAAATAAATCCTGTACTTTTCGTTGTCTATTCTAATGTACTCCTATTTCTCTGTGAACTACAATGTCACAACTGAGGAGACACAGTTGTAAAACATATGTCCAAGCTGCTTCAAAACCAGGCTTGTCCCCATTAGAAGTCTGAGTAGGCAGAAACCTTTTGTAACTTATGTTTGACCACAAAGGACCATTGTAGCAGCCAGGAACAGCTGGAGCATGGGCACACTGCTGTAAAAACTTCTACTTTTTCACCTTCTCCTTTGGCCATTTCCCAGCACCCCTCAGGCTGAGCCATGAGGGTGTTTAGTACAGGCTTTGCCCCATCAGCTCCATATCACTAGTAATCTTCCTCTGGGGCCAGCTATAGGTGATCTATGGCTCCTTTGCTTCAGCAGAATTGCTATAAATTGAGCCTCAGAGATAAAATTAAAGGTGTTTGTTGGGCAGCGATTTGTGTTAAAGTATTTGACAAAAAAGTTAGTGTTGTGCTGTTTACACTTTCAACTGGACACACACTGCAAATAGCAAGTTACTAGATCCCAAAGAAGTAAAATATCTTTTTTAAATCTTATAAAATCTTGTACTTTAAGCAAAGAGACTAAAGAGGTAATTAATATACCATTATCATATCTATTGCAAACAGTACATTCATCTTTAGGAACTTCACAGAAGGATAGAGGAAGAGCACACTCAGTTAAATGTAAAGAAGCGTAAGAATCCAAAGAGGGAGTTGTAACACATTTTTCGATTTATCCCACTCTGGGCTTCAAGTTTCCACACAGATCTTTTTCATAAGACAATGGAAGGAAAATGGTTTGTGTTCAGGTAGGGAAATACTAAAGATAAGGAGTTTTTCAGGAGAACTAGGTAGAATTAGACTATAATTCACCTGGACCAATATAATACATGGAGTAAAGAATCTTTTCTCCAGGACTATGCCTTCCTTACTGTCAGAACAGTAGGTGGAGATGAGTCAACTGGATTAACTTATTTAAACTTAATGAAAGATTCTATTAAAGTCATTCACAAGGAGGTATTAAGGATACTTGATATACACAATGAAAAAGAAATACTTGTCATGATTAAAATTTGTATGACAAAAAAACAGCAATAAGAATAAAATGGCTGGTTCACAGCATACTCAATCATTAACAGCTATTTAATTCATAGGTTAAACTCTGTGTTGGTATCATTCAAAGTTCTTATCACATGCTATTCAAAAGATTTTTCCTATTAATGGGGAAAAAAAAAAAATACTGTATTTTGGCATATGTGGCAAAACTACAGTGAGAAATTACACCTACACACAAAACACAGACTTGTAAATATGGTTGAAAAACTGGCTCTCAACAGTTAGAGACTCTAAGACTAAGTTTTCAATCTTCTGTAAGGCAAGACTGAAATCCTTGCATAAGTGAATATCTTGGAAACATTTGCTTATGTTTGTTTTTATAAAAACTGAAAAAAACACATTCTAAGTTTATTTTGATAAGATAAAATAGAACAATAATCTTACTTCAAACAGGAGAAAACAAAATATCCACAAATTCCCACAAGATCATTTTCTGGGACAAATCATTCCATGAGAAAGGTTACACCCAAGTTTAATGAAAATAAATGTAAGCAAAAATAACTTTTTCCTCCAGACATTATATTGGGTAGAAAATTTAACAAAAAGATTCTGTGTGCAAATATAAGAAAATTACTCTTCCCTTCTTGCTGCTTTTTAACAAAACAAATGATATGTCATGATTTATAAAGATGCATTTCTCTACCAAGAGCATGGTTAAACACTGGAAAAGGTTTCCTAGAGAAGTGGATGATGTTCCAAGCCTGTCAGTGTTTAAGAGGTATTTGGACAATGCCCTTAACAATATGCTTTAGCTTTTGGTCATCCTTGAATTGGTCAGAAAATTGGATCAAGTGGTCATTGTTGGTCCCTTCCAACAGAAAATCTTTGTAATTCCATTCCATTTGGTTTAATTTCATTTGATTGATTCATATTTAAATAAGTAGTGGCTTCACTTTTCATGAGAGTTGAGCAAATCCAACACAGAGAAAGAAAGACACACCTCGGCATTTAAGGTGTAACAGTAAAATCTAGTGTGGTTTTGTATTTCTAAGTTGAAATTTATGCTGGCTGAGATGGAAGCCATTATGCAGTGAGTTTCCCTAAAGGATACAAATGAGCTACTAATTATGCCATTTCAGATCTATCACTTTTTAGAATTAATGCATCTTTGCTCCTTTCAGAGTGTTGGGTTTTTATTTTTTCCCCTTTTATATGTTTTACAACAGTGGCAACAATTAAACTATCTCAGACCCTGATCCTTTTTTTAATTCTTTTACCCTTAATCAGCCTGACTTCTACTGCACTGGAAAGTCAATGTTCCTTTCTAGCTTTCTAGTTCTGTTGCCTTCTGTGGAACTAATAAACGTTTGAGAAAATCTCAGTAATTCATTGTATAATATAAAGGTCTTCCATTATTCCTAAATCGAGTGGTAAAATTGCTAAAACTTCCCTCACAGAAAGGTAAGTTGAAGATCTAGGTGTTCTTCCACCTAAATTATATCTAGCTCAATTGAGAATATTAACTATTAGGCCTTTTCTGAAGAGATACTGAAAAGAAGACCTTTAGTCCCATTAAATAAGGATTTTAATGAAACGATCTGACAGAAACTGTTTTAAATCTTCTCATGGTCCCTTCCCATTTAGGATGAAAGCAACTTTAATTTAGTTTCATTTATAATGTATACTGCTAATTGTGAAGCCCCCATATGACTCAAATTGGAATTTAATCAAAATATGTACTAATGTTTAGCTCAATGTCTTCATTAAGGGTGAGTCAACCTAAATTCCAGTAAAGCAATTTTAAAGTGTGATTATTATTTTGACTGTAGCCCCAGTAAATGTGAGTTTGTTATTACTGATAATGGTCATAGGCTCTGTATGAAAATTCAGATTCCTGAGTTCAGGCTCTCAGGTCTTGTCTTCAACTGACCTGGTTTTACCTCATTTTAACTGCTGGCCCTCTGCCAACTGACTATCATCCAGCCTGTTTTAGCTAAAATCCTATGAGTACCTTATGGAGAAGGTCTGACAAATCTCAGACAAAGTGACTGCAAAGCAAACGATATTCTTTTGTATCCTCTGAGGCTGGGGGAAGCTATTTCAGGCTTTGCAGGGAACAGACAAGAATGAACCAACCCGTGTAAAGGAAATGTGCAGAAGGAAACCCAGGCAGACTGGTATGGAAAGATGGAAAGAAGCATCTACATCACACTCCCTCCCAGCAGAGAGGAGGGAGAAGTACCCAGCACGAGCTCCCAGTAAAGACCTATATTCTTTTTTCCCACAATTTGTCTCAAATATTCATATTTAGAGTGGAAGACATTGATGCTGGAGTAGAACTGGCTTACTATTGCTCAGCAATTTCCTGATCCATGTGGAGTCTGGGTTTATTGGTGGAGTTTGCCTTAGCTTCCATCTCTCCTTGCTCACCATAGAACAGTCAGTGCAGTTAGTGGCAGCGGCTTGATGGTAGTGCCACTTTTTTTCTCACAGGACTTTTATTTGCTTGAGCCATATAAGCAGTAATGATACCTTCCTTGGTGAATGTGCTTTTACAATGTTGTCTTTGACAATACCAATTTTCAACACTACTTCGTAAACTTAAAAAAAAGTGCTTTTTAATCAGACCTAGTTTAGTTAGTCATGAGTCTTCAAACACCAATTTCCTTTTTATTCTCGGCCTTGTCTTCAATCTTTGTTATGAAGAAATCCTCTTTATTCAAGGTCAAAAAGTTAGTTTGCACAATCGCTTGACATTTTTGTTTCTTTTATAGCTATATTTTGTTATGGACAGATGATCAAATAATCAAAGACAGATAATCAAAGTCTCAAATAAGTGTAAGATTTTGTGGTTTTATTAATTTTGAATGGGTTATTTTTTTCGTTTCTCACCTTGTCTTCAAACACCTAAACTATGAAGCAATATTCTTTCAATATGTTTAGATGCATCCGTTTACACATTTAAAGATTTACATATTGTTTCCTTCAAATATCAAGCAGATATGCAATACTTTTTGGATAACAAAAATACAGACTATAGAAATCCAGAAATGTAATTAAGCAATAAATATCTGAAAGGTTATCAGGATAATAAAGGATGTCAAAGAGGCATGTGTGCTCTCTCTTGGAGTTTCACCCCTCTCTTGTGAATTATCTGCATCATTTGTATGAAGTTTATATTAAAATCTTGCCTGCTTTTATTAAGACATCAGTAATTTGTCTGTATAAGAAAAATAGCTGTTTTCTATGAAACTATAAAAAATAACACTCTGTAACATCCTCTGATATTGACTTCAGACGCTGCCAGGAAATTCAGTTTCAACCAACATTCCACATTATTTATTGAACTAAAATGATAGTTTCATGAAAAGCATTAAAAGAGAAAACATGTAAAATAAAGAATAGCCTTAGCTATTTGCAGATTACAAAAGCAATACCAAAAGCTCTAGTACCCTTCATATGAACACAAAATCTCTCAGTTTACATTTTTTTCCCAGTTGTGTAGGTCAAATCAAGGATCCTTTGGAGTCACTTGGCCCATCCATCTGCTCAAAGCAGGGTACAACTTTGACTTTTGATTAGGTTGTTCAGTACTTTTCTAGCTAAATATTACTAACTTTTTTTTCTCTCTTAATATAGTTAATTATGTGCTATGAGTACAATCTTGCTAATATTTTTCTCCCTTTTTCTAATTTCCACTTATACAGCACTAGAAAGCAGACTCTAGAGAAGGTTAAAAAGGGCACAAGCTTGTGTTTTGAAATCAGCGAACACATAAACATTCTCATATCATCCTCAAAGTATCTTTATTCTTCAACACCTTAATTAAAATTATTAGGCTTTTTATTTTTTATGTAAAAGAATACAATGACCTTCTAATAAAAATGTTTCCAGTATGTTGGGTCCTTTCAGAGATTTCTTCTGATCCCCCACAAAAAGATTTTATTTGGGGTAAGGAGGGTATTAAGAAATGAATTTTATTGGAAGAAAAAGTGTAAATATGTAGTACTTTCACCTGACAGCTTTGCCGTTTTCCATTTGCAGATACATGGAAGGTAATGTACAGGAGAAGTAAATGTGCCTGCTTGCTCTGTTTTTTAAAGGATGTTCCTTATGAAAATCTCCATCCCTGGGGGACAGCTTTTAAATGTAAATGGATTTATTTCCCCTAGCAGATGTCATCCCAACAGAGGTATCTTTCTTACGCTTACTGTCTAGCGTAAATGAGAGATATAATTATGAATAAGAATAAAAAAATGTTACTGTGAAAATGTATTTCATATGTCTTTTCAAAGTAGCAAATGGAGAGATTTGACTGTTGAATACTGTGCAATTATCTTTGTTTATTCTTTTTGCTTTTTATTGTAAATAAAATAGGCATGTCCTTGCTCTCATTTTGTACTTTCTAAGCTGTGTAACGTACATTGTTTCTTATTTAGTTAATCCAGACTTCTCCATTTAGTAATTGTTTTCACAGCATCATTGTGGTTGCTACAGCTAAGTGTCACTTAGTCAAAAAAACAATAAAAATAAAATTATTTATAGTTTATTTTCCATCTGTTTAGGTTCACATTTGTACCAGTAAACTACTTATTTACAGCCTAAAAATGTTTGCCTCTAATTATCACATGATAAGTTACGGCTTCCTGGTTCTACTGAATCTTTCAGATATCACCCCAAAAAGACCTTCTAACTGAAATATTTAATAGTTTAGAGCGGATATATAAAAGAATAAATGTCTGAGTTAGCATCTTGTTTGTGAAAAAGATGGTTTTTATAACTTTGAAAACAAAAAAGATATGAAGTAGATCAAAAGTAGATATAGAGCTGATCAAATTTTTACAATGCTTTTTGTTTACTTATATGATACATTTGAAGAAATCCTGCTTTTAGTGATGTATATCTGTAAACATAGCAAACAAAAGCAGATCACATTATTTTCTAAAGCTTTCTGTTTTGAAACCAAATTTACTTGATATCTAGATTTTTAAAATAAAAATCTTCAGTTGTCAAAAGAAGTTATTCTAAAGTGAAATATTTTTATTTTCATAATTCTTTTTCTGGTAATAGAGGAAATACTTTGCACAGAATGGATCACATTGGCAGGGACTCATGATCTTCTAGTCCACCCCCTTGCTTAAAGCAGGGTCAGTAACAGCAGCTTGCTTGGGGCTGCGTCCAGTTGGGTTATGAGTAGCTCGAAGGATGGAGATGCACAGCCTGTCATCACCAGGACAACCCAACCCAGGATTTAATCCTCCTCAGAGCAGAAAGGTTTCCTCTTCTGTTTCAATAGATTTCTTTCATTTCAGTCTGTGCTCACTGCCTGTTGCCCATCCACTGGGCATTGAGAGCAGTCTGGCTCCATCTTCTTTAGTTTACCCCATCGGGTATTTCTACACATTGGCAAGGTCCCTGAGCTTTCTTTTCTCCAGGAGGGACAGTCCCGGCACTCTCAGCACTTCCTTGTGCGTCAGGTGCTCTGGTGTCACAATCATCTTGCAGTGCTCCCTGGACTCCAATCAAAACAGTAAAAGTTACTTTTGCAAAAGGAACTGCCTCCTTTACTGGCTTCCAGCACTTCACACGCTGAACTAGGACAAGATACTACACATTGCACAGTTTATCTGGATTCTCATCTTCTGCAATAAAAATCCAATTTTTTTGTATGTGTTATTATTTTCCCCTCTGTATCAATAACTGTTTATGGAAAAACGAAACAAAACAACAAAACACTGTACTTTTTATGAAAAAAAAAAAAGTTTCATTTTCACATTTTTCAATTAATCCAAACAGAAATGCTGTTCTTTTTCCCTTGTTGCTTTAGGATGTTTGTCCCATTTCTTATTTCTTTGACTTTATTTTGCTTTGTCTGTTTTGGTTTCGTTTCGTTTTATTTAGTTTCCATTTTTTTCTTACACTCCCATCTGCTCCTGAAAAAAACCATTCAAATCAAACAGAAACCTGTAGCAAAAATGCATAAAACCCCCTTATTAAACTAAATAAACGTTTTCAGAATTACAACATTCATCAGCCTAATTCCATACCTTCAGATGTCTCTGATATCTTGTATTCAGTTATTCAATCTAGCTTCAAATCCAAAGATGAGGGAGAGGCTTAAAGCTCATTCCAGCCATATGAAAATAGATTATTTATAGGATGCAATGCTAGTATGTTAAATATATTTTTTTGTTTTTACATAGTAAATCAATCAAATTTACACGATTAAATAAATTATTTTTTTTTTTTTTACAGATTATTTCTTCCAGGAAGTCTAATCTTTAAAAGCTGTTTTTAATTTCCCAAAAGTAATATTGTGGTGCATATTTGCAGTAATTTTGAGATTTTAAATCCTTTGAGATTTTTTCACATTGAATATTCACTGTTTCATATTAACCTGCCAAATTTAGCCACGATGAAGAGAGATCAGAGGACTTTATTGTGTAACAAGGCTGGTTTGTTGCAGTGTTACTAGCCCACCATTTGCTAACGTGAATTTTTTTTTGTTCCTCAGATGTGGAAAATCTAGATTTCTGTGGTGTCTCCACATCTCAGGGTCTTGGTTTTGTGCATTATAAGTAAATTCCTTACTGCCTGTTATGATTTATTACAGTGAGAGGTGTTGAAAGTGGAGTAATGAAATCTGAAGTCTGGATTCAGACCAAAAATACCATAGGCATATATTTTGCACTAGGGATGCTATGAAAATAGGTTGCTCTGTTGCCAAATATATATTAAGAAGTGCCCCCAAAATGTTAACTGTCATAATTTCAGACTCCAAAGGTTAAGAACTTCTACGCTAACTATCAAGAGATATTTAGCTTGGAGCTTGCCCTGCTTCTTATTTTACATAGTGCTGTGGTGCTCTGATCCTCTGTTCTTTTTTTCTGATTTATTTCCATTGGGCAAAATTTTAACAATAGAGCTATAAGGACAAGCAGAATGAAAGACTAAATAATAACTAAAACAGTTATACTGGTTTTTTTGTGGTTTAAAGCATTTTAATTGTTTGAAGATTATGAAGTCAATTACTTCTTGTATATAATTAAATTTAGGTTAAAGAAAGCACAGAAACTTTTGGAAATGTCACACTGACAATTATCTACTGCCTTCATGTAGGTCTCTGTCAGAAACAAAGTGTAATTTTACATACACCCGGAATAATGTACCATTCATTCCTTAGCATACTATATAATACTATACCATATAATTATTAGTAGACTATATAACACTATCCTATATAATTTATGTGGATGATACAGTCACACTTCAGCTTGCATGTTAAGACATTTTGCAAAAATAACATATGCTAAACTTCAAAAACTAGTTTTCTCACACAAGCCAGTTTGGGATTGTTGAAAACCCTGTACAGTGTTTATTGAATTCTGAATTATTTGATAAGCCAATGAAACACACACCACAGGGTCAAAATTCTCTGATAGATTTTATAATTAAGAAAGCATTCTGGATACTAATGTAGACCAAGCACTGGGTTACATTCTTTGTGTAGGCGAACAACCAGAAAGCTGAGTTAATCATCCAAAACCCTGTTCTCACATTATTGAAATAGACAGAAAAGATCTACACTGTTGTTGTAATTTTATGTTTTGGAACTTCATTAATTTTGTTGTCCTTTAGATCCATGACACTAACAGAAACATTTCTCTTCAATGTGCAATTCTGTGAATCGCTCTTCACAGGAACTACAGTAACTTCACGAAAATTCAGTATTTGAAGATATTTATACCACTTGTGATAGTAGTTAAACACCTAAATAATTTTAAGAACTAACATAGGAATTTATTGCAATAACTTTAGAACTAAATAATTTCATAAAAAGAATATGAATAGATCTGTTCCTCATTTTTCTGATATAATTTTATTAATTTCTAGAATTCTTAAAATATTTTAGAATTTTGTTTCCTATTATGGCTATTAAGGTTGTTGGATCCAAAACAGAAGCGTTTCTTTTTTATCCTTTTAAAATTTGCCACAATTGAAATAAAATACAATTACTTCCAAGTGCAGTAAATTTTAAATAATTACATGACAAAAATAAAATTACATGACAAAATTAAAAGTTATTGAAAAGAACTGCAGAATGAACATCACAGTTTCATCACAGTTCTCATTTTTGGAAAAAAAGTATACACTTAAATAGAAAATCTCTCAATATTATTGACAATAGTAAAAAGTACTTTTCACTTAGAGAATATACATGTGAGTGTGTGCATGTGTTGGCGTGTCTGGTTGTATCTAATATTTCACATACATATGCATATATATATGCTTTATGGAGATGCTTGCCTTTGAGTATAGAAAGAATATTTGGAAAAAAATATTTTCAATTCTTAGAAAAGAAGCATAAACTGGGAAAAAAAAAAAAAAAATTTTTGCAGATATAGTGGAGTGTCCAAACATGTTTTTCATTGAAAATTAGATTCTGAATGGTTGACATCTGTATGTTCTTTTACTTTTCCAAGACAAGCACGTTGTTTTATAGAAAAAACTTTATGAACCCAGCATCTCTTCTGTATAGTTAGCCTCATGGAAGATTCCTACATTATTTAAGAATAGAGGATTGTGTGTAGGGACCTAGAGGCTGCATTTGTACTAATAAATGAAATAGTGACCAGAAATGTCATCTAGCAGTGGAATCTGATCATCTGTGGTTTTAAATTAATAACACGGTCTTTAGCAGATTTTGTCCCATATCAGCCATTATTCTCCTGACAGTTTCCAAATACAGCTACAACATTGCAGAGGCTATTCCCAGCAGGCGGTTTGAACGTACTGATACTGTTCTAATGGCCAAAATAGTTTATTAACACCATGATGGGCTACTCCAGGCCAACTGCCCTGAGTGCCAGTGAGCATTCCAGATTCCTGTTAGCATAGTCCAAGGTGACATCCTTTCTGACCCTTTTATCTGTTCCCAGTTGGGCACAAAATGTGTCTTCATAGTTAAATATTGTCATTTGCCTACTATGTGTAATAAATTAGGGCAGACAGAAGGATTTTACTTTTGACTGCTACATTTTGAGTCCTCTTCACAGACTCTTATCTTGTTTAAAGTATTAATTCTGGTAAAGCCTTTCTCTCTGTGAAGAGAAAGCATAGAAAATAACTAAATACCAGGAAATCTGGACAAGAGCTTGATCCCGTTCTTTATACTCAGTCTGTCACAGGTTTACAAGACTCGATACATGAGCTAACTATGCAACTATTTCTTCAGGAAATGAGGCAAAGACATTGTCTTGCAGGCTAACTGACTAGTGTTTACAGACTTCAAGGGCTCAAAAAGAAAAGCCCACTTTGCTTAAAACTGTCTGGTCTTTTGTAGATTTTTTTGTGTTGGCTTTGAAAAATAAAATTAGATTAATTAAACCTTTCTTCCCTATCCTGTAAAACATCATTTGCATTAGAATATAGCATCATATATTAAATTATATATAGCAGTGTATATTAAAAAAGTTTATTGTGACTTTTTTTTTTTTTTTGATAGGTAAGAAATCAGATAGAAAATCTGCATACATAAAATTTGGCATTTAATATTTAGTTCTTCATACAGTAATCCCAGCCAATCTATAAGTGAAAGAGTTCATTAGAGTGAGCATATGGTAGAAGATCCTGCCTTACACATTTTGTCTCCCTTATTCTGCTTTTTCCTCTGTTTTCTTCCTTAGCAGTATAGCTGTGATGCTCTGTGTGCTTTCCAACAACAAAAAAATAGCTTCCATCATTTTCAACTGCCATTTTACATGTCTCTCTCACATGAGTCCTACAGCTCTAAACTAAACTGGTCACAGAGGAGCACAGCAGAGGGGTATTTCTTGCAGCCCAACACCATATGCAGTAGAGGATTCTCTAGGGTCAATTACCTCTGGGGTTAGGAGAAGCTGTTCCCCTACCCAATCCCCCCAGCTGTTTTGGAATTGGTTAGAGTAACAACGTTTGGTTTTATTTTGTATAGGTACTGACTTATTGTGGTGGGAAGTCTCCTTTTCCTACAGCTTTTGTAAAATATGCAGTCACTTCTGTGGTTCCCCCTGCGGATATTGCCGTTGTTATGGTATAAATTGGGTTGCTGTGAAGATCATATTCTCTGTGCCTGGTCGTTGTAGAAAGACACTTCCTCTTGAAGCAAGAAGATAATCAGAAAAAAAGCATTTGCAAATGTCTGCAACACCAAACTGCTATCAAGTCAAAAGATATAAAGAAGGGAACATGAATAACATCTATCAGGTAATACAGCAGCTCAGCATGCCTTTTAAATTCGGGCCCATATGCAGGTGAAGTTGAAAAATACCCTTTTCAAGTACAAGCTGTTAAAGGATGGGAGTTCAGATGCCACCTGTCCTTCTGTGGGAGTAAATCTTTCCAGATAACAGCTGAATCAATCACCCTTACAATTCATGTACCACAGGCTCACAAATCACATTCTCAGGGAATCACTGTTGTTACCGCTGATGTCACCCTCCATACTTTCAAAAAAAATCAGTGTGACCATGTGCATGTATTCCTTCAGCTGGATATTATGATTCTTGAATGTTCTTCAAATTTAAGAAATAAAAGAAAATAAAATTTAAAATTACATTATCAGGAATGTGTGACATTCACAAAAGTCAAAATGCACTTTACAGGCTTTTCAGTACTGTATGTTTGATTACTGCAGAGCTATCCACTTTAAAGTTTTATTCTGACAGCAGTTTATGGTATTCCCCATATAATCACTGAAAATACTAAAATTCAAAGGCAACATCAGTGTTAGTTGCATCCTAATACTTTTCATGAAGATTGTTTGAACAGAATTAGTCACAAAAATTAATTCCAGAGTGGCTTAGTTAAACTCAATTAGCTATCTATATCATATTCCTGTTCTGATTCAAAGTTATTTAAGTGGAATTTAGCTTAATTCACTTTCAATGAAGATCTACAAATATATATTAGTATTTATTTTGATACATCTTAGATTGCAATAGGAGCCATAGAGGGGTTTGTACTCAGACTGTCAAAATTAGCAGCAGAGAATTAAGTCCTAGAAATTAAATTACATTAAACATGCTTTTATTCTAAATAAGAACAAGCCATAAAGAGATTTGAAGCAGATTCTGTAATATTGTTTCAATAACATCATTATTTAGTTGGGTTTAAAAGCTTCTTTTCCAGGTCCCTCCAGAAAGTCCCTAATAGCTGTTATTTATATTTCAGGAATAGGTTTGCTTATTTGCCTTTTTTTCCCCCTCCTCTTAGAATTTTTCTCTTCTCCAACCTTTTATCCTTTTAAAATGAACAAAAGCCCATGGAAGGGGAAGAAAAATCTGTGTGAAAGCATATTTTATAAGAAGATGAGGAGAACATAAGGAGATAAATTGAAAGATAATAATGAAGTAGCATTTACATATATTAAAGTTGATTATAATGTTACTGCATCTTTCACAACAACGTACACGATATCTTATGAAATAGAATTATCAATAATCGGGTATGGTTGTGAAATATCTGAACAAGTAAATATATATTAAGACAGTCATTAGAGCCTAAGGGTTTATAAATTTTTTCAGCTAGTCACAGGAGTTAAACAGAAGCTTACAGTGTATTGACCAATGTCATGTTTTTCTCAAGTGGCTTTAGGTGTTTAATTTTATAGGATATATATCAAAAGACCTTTTAAGTCAGCATCTTTTAAAAATCAGGCCCACGAAATTGTTTCAAGCTGGAAAAAGATTTCTCAGATTTTTTTTCTTTTTCCCTCAAACTTGATCTGAAAACTTTCCCTTTAAAAACATAAGAAAACTCTCAAATGTGGAATAGATTATTTCCAGTAGCTATCTATACATGTATTACATGCGCTATACCATAATCTTAGGATGTTGGAGCTCCAAGTATAATACATTCAAATACCCTACATTATTCCTGATGAGATTTCAAGAGAGTTGTCCTGAGCAGGGAATGTCATACTTCAGATACGTATTCTCTAACTTTGGAGTAAAAGCAAGAATGTCTCTTGGTTATAATGCTAATGCATAAATTATTTTCTGATCAGGAAAAGGGAGGACCCCTGTACACAGTATATCTCCACTAACGACTGCAGAATCTCCAGGGCCAAAAGCAGAAAACTTCTCACACAAGACATACTTGGAATACACACCATTTAGGGCAATGCACACAAGCCTGCATCAGATTCAAGACATGGAAGAACTGCAACCACTAACTGGGTATCGTCACAGAGGCTGTATGTGGTCTGGTTTGCGATACAGGGCTTTGGATACGAAAGTAGCTGTCAGTCATGGAAACCCTTATACCAAGTCACTGTGCTTACAGTTGTACAGGAGACTACAGGAAGTGTTTACGAATTCTAGTCACAGGAAATTATGCCAGCAGCTGAAAATTTTAAACTTTTTTTTTTCAATGTAAAACCATTTTAAAGGTGATTATACTGACCACTGAGCATATCCATCACTATGTTCTAACAGAAATACGTTGAGGGACTCTGCAGTGGGATAAGGATGCTCCAACTGCCTGAGTTTAATCTCTTTGAACAGTTACCTAAACCAATTTTTGTGTTATCATAGTCATCACAGACATTAAAACAAACAAACAACAAAATGAAACAAACAAACAAACAAAACCCCCAATACAATAAAGCCATCAGTTCTGGCCTCCCTTTCCCTGCCTTTTTCCCACGGCAAGTAGCATTTAATATGACCCATGAGTGCCGTGGAACTTGTAATTGATCTGGCAGTGGCTCAGAGGCTTAATTGTGAATTAAGGTTAAAAGTTTGCAGTGTCACCGATTTCTAAATGCTTCAGAACATAATTTTTGCCACTGAGTACGAGAGAGAAAAATATATAAAACTGGAATAGTGTTATAAGAATGTTGTCACACAGACTTAATTTAAAAAAAAAATTAAAAAATTGAATTTTTATTGAATTTCAGAGTAAAATATATATTTTGTAGATGAATACTATCTCTATTTCTAGTAAATGGAAAAATAAAATCCTAGAAGATTTATATTATTAAAAGACCTTTTGTTGTTTTAGTGGAAAAATGAAGAGATATAGTGCGCTTTATATGAAGTCTGAAAAAGAGAAGGGCCACATTCCCTGTGAGCCTTGCAGTTCAAACATATTTCCACTGCTTAGCTGTATGAGAAGGATCCTTGCTGACTACCTCCGCTTGCTGTGTGACATGTCACTCCTGATATCAAAAAAGCATCAGTGATACCAGTTTCCTGTTTGAGCCATAACATCTGAAGTAGAGACGTAATCTGTTACTCAGCAAGTCTGCAAAAAAAATGTGCTGTGAATCTGTACCTGCTAAAGGGCTCCAATACCTCAGCTCATTGGTTCACCCCACCCCAGCACTGTCCTTTTCTGTCACAACTGGAGTTAGGTTGAGGAAAGGCTGTTGGCACTAGGAATTCACTGTGTACACCTTGCGCCACAGGCTACATCCATACCACTGGGCAGCCTACGAGCTCTCTTGACAGATGCTGTAAGTTTGTAGAGCCAATGTGGCTTCTCAAATCTTTATAGTTTAAAGCAAATGACATCTTTTCCCAAGGATTGTTTCTGTTGGCTGTCTTTTCATCCATTTTCTTCTTTAAAAAATTATTTTAAAACATTCATGAAATTCAGTGTGAATGCCTAGAAAGTAGAACTGGCCTCTTTTTCCCGTCAGTATTGTTTTGTTCACATTTTCCTTCCTTGATGCACAATTTCCCTGTTGTCTTTAGAAATTCTTCTTTACTTTGGACTTCATTAGCCAAATGTATTCTAATAAGTAAGTTTAACATTCTGGTTTATAAAAGGCAGAAAATATTGGTACCAGAATTACATAATAAAATGCTGATGTGATTATTACACATCAATTCTCATAGCAAAATTTCAGTAAATCATTGCTGTAAAAATTAACTGCTGAGTAAAACAGGTTTTAGACCTTTTTAGACACTTGCATAGCTTCATCATTTCTGCAGAATTCTCGATCTGTTTCACTCAGTAAATCAGGTTTGTTTGTCTACAGAGATTCTTTTGTTTTCTATTAAGACTACACCAAACCACAACATTCCAGGGGACCGTCTATGCAGGATGCTATAACAAATAAGTTTTGTATTGCACTCAGCAATTTGGTTGGACTCTGGTCAAACAATACGAAATCTATGGTTCAGGTTTCTTTGTTCTCTTCAAATATGGGATGCTTGACTGTGGTACAGTAGTAAGTTATCTTTGACTGCAGAGAGATTACCCAACTGCTAAAGTGGAATATCCTGGGTCAAGCAGCAACGAGTTGCTTGGAAGAGAGTTTTGTAGCAGACAGATGTACACACCAGTGGCTACGTTTTGAATTCACAACTTCTTGCTAGGATAGGTCATGGACTCAGGAGGGGAAAAAAAGAATAATTAAACAAGTGCATGTAGAGTTTGCATGTATTAGCAACTTGGAATTTAGCCTGCTGTCTAATAAAGTTATCTGATTATTTTGTTAATCAGTAGGATGCTTCAGACCGAGGGGATCAGTATAATTGTCTACTCGTCTGTGTTTCATGAACTGCTTACCTATGCTATTTCAGCAGTTATCCCATGAAGAACTCCTCACTGTATTTAATTTGCAGCAGTTTGAAGGAGTTTTTTTTTTTTTTTTTTTTTTCTACTCCCAAAGTAGTTGTCCACAGCATCTGTGCAGAGCTGGCAGCACAGAAAGCAGGTCTTCATTATTAGTACCTTAACAGCTGCTTAAAAGATCCCAAAGACACGACTTGAGCTGATGTGATATTTGGAAAAGAGATCCATCTTCATAAAAAAAATAAATAAATAAAACATGGCACTCACCTGAGCCAGTACAGATGTTAGTAATCAACATTAGCTTTATTCCAAATGAGAAAATATATTTTCTAAATGTCCAGCATGAGACTGTGCTAAAAATCAATCACTAAATCCAAAACTAAACAGTTCATGTGTAATCAGTGAAATTTTTCCATCAGCTAATTTAAATAACAATGTGCAGTATTAAGGTAATCTGAGATTTCCATACACAGGGGGATATTCAGACAAATAACCAGAACAGTAACTAGAGAAACAAAATGTGATATTCATGATAATGAGATCCTTAAATAATACTGTAAGGTCATTAAATGGTGCAAATACAAAAAGTAAAAGTCTCTAAATAATACCAATAAAGCTATTTTGCAGTATAGAATATGGTCACTGTGGAAGAATAAAAGAGAGGAGGAGAAAAATAAGCTCTCCTGCATTTTCTTAATAGCTAATTAATAAATATTCACTGCTTTGTGATATTTTTTCACCTTTTCCAAACAACTTTCTGATGTGGGGTTCAATTTTTTATTTCTTTTTATTCCTTTTTTTGTCTCTGACCTCTCTGGGAAGAGAATGCCTTAAAGATTGGAGCCACTTCTTTGAAAACAGTACTGAGCACTGACGACAGTGTGTCTGGTCCCTGGGTGTAATGAGGCTTCTTCCCCTGGTGGTAACATTTGTCTTTAGAAGCCATTAGACAGATATTATTTTGCTTCATAGTTCCAATAGGAACTGCATCTCCTGAAGAAACTTTCTGATGATACTTTCTGAAGAGTCTCTCTGCTTTCAGAAATCCTACCAAAAAGCCCAATTATATTTTCTCAAACTTGTCCACAGTTAAATTAATCATAAACTAATCAAAAGAAGATATAACAGAATTCTTACACTGAAAAAAAATAAAAGGTCCAGATAGGTTGGTTTCATGTTATCCCACTGGAATGTCAATAAATCTTTGTCTTTTTTTTTTTTTTTTTTTTAAATCCAAATGGAGCTAATTTCTAATAGATGTGACAAAAGAAATGAGGTCAACTTTTAAGCATTTAGAGTTGCCTATCTGAGTGCTGGAAGGCAAATATTTCTGTTAGAGCATGTTTAATACAATTTGATTTGCTTATTTCCTGTTTCTTATATTTTAAACAAAACTGCAGTTCTAGTCTAGATAAAGACATTCAATGACAAAACTGTTTCAATCCTTTTCTTACATTCACAGTCTGCTTTGATACAACAATATTCTCTTTATTTTCTTTCTCTTCTTTCCCTTTTCCATCCTCATACTGAGTAAGCAGTTCTCTGTAACTGTTCGTTCAGGCTTAGATATGGATCTTAATTAACAAAAAAATTGTCAGCAGGTACTAAATCCCTGCTCAGGAGTAGAAGAGTGTCCCAACGGCACAGATTTTCTCAGCATCAATTTAATGAACTACCATTATCTAAATAGACCAGAAGACCAGGAGAGTATATGTCTTTATTAGACTTACTGCTCAAAATATGCTGTATGAGTCAAAAACTGAACATCACATTGTATCCTTCAGTAAAGATGAAAGCTTATACTAAAAAAAAAAGAATGTAGAGAAGAAGGCATACTATTGTTTTTAACAAGATCTGGTTAATGATCCAGGCTAAATAATTTTTTTTTTTTCTACTCTACCTAGGGGCGATATTAAAACTTCCTCAATTTTGTGTTGAGGCATAAATTTTATATACCTGCCCCTTTCAGATCAATTCCAGTACCTATGCATAGAGTTAAGTTCCATAATTAGCTTCAATAGCCAACAGCCTGATGGTTACCATTTAACATGGCAAATCAAAGAAGTTCAAATCAGGATACATAGGAATTAAAATACTGGTCTTCTAGGTAAGTGACCTGAAAAATTTATCTATTGATGTCTCTCTTGCTTAAAAAACACAATAAAATAGAATAAATCCTTCATAGATTTCAGAAATTTTCAGAAAAACAAACAAAAAAAAACCACACCCACCTCAGAATATTTCCATATGCATATTTACTGTCTTGGAACTGACATTTTCTGATTAAAATTGAAGTAGAAACATGGTAAGAGAACACCCAGTCTACTTGAAATGCATATACTATGATTTATTTGTTGTACTCCACAGACCCCAAGTGAAGTGCTGGGATTAAACCCCCAGCCCTGAATGGGGGTTGGCATATGGATGATGTCCACAACCAGGCAGGAAAGGTCCTCCTGATTCCTTTTCACCCAGGGTCTGTCCAGCCTTGGGTGGGAACTGATTAGGGGATCACAACCAGGAGCCCCTGCCTTCCACATTAACTTGGAGGTGGGGCAAGAAGCCACCTTTATAAGAGCTGACAAGTACAAGTCAACACATTTGAGTAAAGATACACATAAAAATTATGCCATTTACCAACAGTGAGGTATCACTCAGAGAGTATGGGGCACACTTGTATGCCCAATCTAAACTTTTTTTTTTTTTTTTTCCAATTTAGAGTACTAACTCTGACATCCACAGCTAGCAAAAAATTATGCATTAGCTTCAAAGTACCTGTTGCTTCCCATCCTTTATATCATCTTCTACTGCCACTTGATTTGTAACATCTGTTTTTTAGCTTTTGCTATTGAAAATTGTCCACTTATGCTTGGTACTTTGGGAAAAGAGACAGATTACTGTACAACAGAAATCTGATACATAAAATGTTGCTCACAGAAGCTAATATACTGAAGAGAAAACGTTTTTACGTTAGTAATACTATTTTTGTATCATTCACTTCAGTAAGTTTTTTTTTTACTCAGAGAGAGTGAATAGAAGTTTAAGACACCTCCCAAAGCTGAAAGGCAGAAGTATAATAATGGATCCTCCTTTATCTTCAAAAGATCAAGATTTTTTTTTTCCCCTATTTCTTGTTATTTACTTTTTCTTCTATATTGCAAATAGAGATATTCTTTCTATATTGCTGATAGAGTCAACTGTGCACACAACAGGCAGGAGGCAAGGAGGTCAAAATGAGGTCCATCTCCAAATCCTTCTTTTGTTGAACTTTGTGGACTAAATATCAGTAATCTAAATCAACAAACTTCAGGTTGATTTCCACCATAGACTGTTACTAGAAGGTCTGCCTTCTCTCTCTAGGTATTACGACATATAGAGATGAGAATAACATAGAGATGAGAAACCTTTCAGTGTAAGGGTACAGTTTGACAGACTGGCACCATCAGCCATAAATATATTTTGTGTGAGACATAACTGGTCTGTTCTGAAGTTATTCAGTACAGTATACATGCAGTAAGTTTCTACCAGTTTCCAGTCTCTGTCTGTGGAACAGATGAATAAATGTGTCTGAAGTTGCTCTAGACAATGAAAAGATGAAAGAATTATTTCACAATATTCTTCATATAAGCATTGTAGTTTACATGTTCTGGTGAATTTTATAAAATGTAATTTTTCCAGAAATACAGAAGAAAATATAGCTAATGAGAGTATTCTGTTTCAAAACTAATTAAAACATCAATATTGAGTAAAAATCAGCAAAAGCCACAGACTGAATTGAAATGCCAGCTTTGTTTCTGTGGTTATATGTTTTCTACCTAGGTGACTTCATAAAGTTTATTAGGCAGAAAGTTAAAGCTTTCTGCTATACTAATACTACTAAAACTCAATGTAAAGTAAAAATCGCTTCATATATCCCTAAGAACCCCCAGACATCTGGATAAGAGTTCTCTGTTGGCCACTTAATCAAAGATTTATGCCAAAAAACTTTTACCTTGCAGCAGGAAAGGCTCAGGACACCAAATATATCCAAATTAAGTAACTGCAAAGATCTTTCATATTTTCTGATTCATAATCCATCTCCTTTGTGGAAAAAAAAATAATGCTTACTCTTTATTTGTTCAAAATTCTTTGCAAAACATTCTTTAAATGCTACATAACTAGCATTCATAAATATTTACCAATGCACTTGTGTCTGGAGAACATGCTGGTAAGAGCAATGTTTATAAACCTTATACTTTTGATATTGTTTTTGAGGAAGCATTCTTACAAACTGCCAGCTGCAGAAAGTTATTTCTTACATATTTTTGTAAAAAATTCTTCTGCTTTGCATATTTCTGCTGTGGCAGTCAAGTAAGCATGAATATAACTCGTTCATCTTCCTAGAACTTCACAGAAAACTAGAGTGGGGGGTCTCACTATAGTGTTACATAGGTAAAGTAATAAAACTTTCCCTGGAGAAGTTAGCAACCGTGATTTTCTGCAGTAAAACCTGTTTTAATCATATGTGTTACAGTTAATAAAACTTTTCACTGGTGATGTAGAAATTAGTCAGAAATACTTGTAATTATGTTTCCAATCCATGTCTCTAATACAGGTGCATATATGTGAATATAAACTAAGCTTATTGGTACCACACATGTTCTCTTATGTGAACCAGTTCTTGACCACTGAAATGAATGAAAAATGCTGTAAATGTTTATTACTTGATACTTTCAGTGCTTAAAGGGGGCCTACGAAAAAGATGAGGATAATCTTTTTAACAGGCTCTGTTGCAACAAGACAAAGGGTAATGCTTTTGAAAAGTGGGTAGATTAGGACTGGATATAAGGAAGATATTTTTTATGATGAGGAAGCTTTTTTGACGTTGAGGGTGGTGAGCAGGTTGGCCAGAAAGGTGGTAGATGCCCTATTCCTGGAAACATTCAATGTCAGGTTGGACAGGACTCTGAGCAACATGATCTAGTTGGAGATATCCCTGCTCACTGCTGGGGGGTCAGACTATATGACCTTTAAATATCCCTTCCAACCCAAAACACAGAATAATTCTGATTCCATGAACCACTTAAAAGAGACTAATATAAAGTATGAAACAATCTAGTCAAATTATAAGGCTAAGAGCTACCAAGTTTTGTATTATATGTGAATTTTTAACAACCTGATTTTTAAAATGAATCTCTGAAGCCTTAAGAGATTAACTTTTCAACATCTAAATCTCTGTAAGTTGTTGCCAACAGTAACATAAAACCACTATGTCATCAATTTTGGCTCTCGGCATTGTGACTCAGACTGAGCCTGCAATCATTTTGAAAACTGCTGCTATTCAAAATCTGTCCAGCTGTGCTACTATCTGCAATTCCTCCTTTACTCACTGTATCAAATTAACAGGGGATTTTAATGAAAAATAGAACCACCACCAAGTACGTGCCTGATCACAGATAACAAGCACATGCTACAAACCTGCTCCTAGACGTGGGAAACAGTTAACACAGGACTGTCTGGACTGCTATAGCCAGTGCCCATTCAGTTAGTTTCCCCAATATATTTGGTACCTTCCTGTAGTCTTCTGACTTCATCCTTATGAGCTTAAACTTTCTTTTTAATGCAACCCAAGGTTACTAGCTTAAATAATTTAAAAACAAACAAACAAACAAACAAACAAAAACCCACAATAATAATCCAGACTTGTGGTAGAGTTACTGAGGTACATCTGTCAACATGGGTGCAGAGGCACTCAGGATCAGTTGTTTTTGTGACAAGTTAAGCAGGCATTATCCAGGTCTGATCTAGAAGACATGCTGTCATTGTCAGAAGGGGCAGTCAGTGAGCTGACAAGAAGTACATCTTAGACTTTCCAGAAATAACCTCATTTGTGAATTAATTAAGCTCCATCCTATATATAATTAGCTAGTTTGTTTCTGCTACTGCTGATAAAAGACTGCTATGGAACATTGCTCTTAACTGGCTTGGAGATTTCCTAGGTTTGGTCTGTGAGGGCTCACCAGTGCCTTCCACAACGTTATACTGAGATCACAATTACATTTATAAAAGGAAGTAACTCTTCCAGACTTTTAGAGTGTTGAGCCACCAGTGGATTAGTCTCCAGGTGCACACCGTTCCAGTTTGTTTCTCTGCACTCTATCTCATCTTTCTTCCTCTAGAACTTGAGGTCATTTATTTCCCCTTGCCTATTACCCTGATCTTGTGTGATGATGTTATTGATTATACCTGTCAACTGTGTGCCATCAGTGAAGTTCACTAGCGCAAGGTTATTACGAAAAGACAGCCCTTCAGGGACATACTTTTTTACCCCTATGAGTAACAAAATATATAACAAAGTCAGCCTTCGTAGTGATTATTAAGGATTTACTACAGCAGTGACTTTCTTCAGTGTAATCTGGTGTTCTATTTTTGTATCTTACCAGCAAAGTCAGCAGTCTCCAGTTCTTCTACTATGCTCCTTTTTCACCAATACATGAATTAGACTAGATTTATTTTATTTACCGTTCTTTAAAAATAACATTATCAACAATAGAATCAACTACATTTGCTGTGTTTTCATTGAAAAATATTTTCTGTGGTATAATTTCTTTTGTAAATAGAACTCACACTTTTATCTAAACTTTTTTTGTTGTTGTTGAGATAAAGTTAATTTGCTTCTTTCAACTAATTTTCCCCATTATTTCTTGCAAAGGTGCCATGTTAGCTCTATTTTTATAGTCAAACAGCACGAACCTGAAGTTGAGATATTGATTAAATCCATTTTCCAGATATTCTATATTTGCAACTTTCTGTCACAGTTCTTGGGAATTCTGTGATACAGAGCACTTGACTTTACTAGCATTAGTGCATTATTCTCTTTGAGTTTTCTCTATTATGTGTAGCTTCTTCACTCTTGTGTGCAGTAATGATTGACAATTCCATTCAAAACTCCTGGAAAGCATTAATCTATTTTTAGGGGAACTGACAGGTTATCATCTATATCCACCTCTTCCTGTAATGTAGTGCCATTTTGCTTTGTCTTTCCTTGTTCTTTTTTCAATTTCTATAGCTAAGGAAGTCTTACTTTTCATTTCTTTTGCAAGGTCTGACTCAGCTTGATTTGTGGCAGTGTTCATTTTACCACTAAATTTCCGGACCTCTAAGATATATTCTTCTTTGCTGGTTTCTAATGTCCTTTCTGAAGCGGCTGTTTATCCTACTGAACCTGAGTCATGTCCTACAGCTTGTCCAGTCTGCTTTTGATAAGAATTTCAATTATTCTTTTATCATTAAACTTTTGAAGAAATTTCTAGCTTAATTTAATTTTCTAATCATCTCAGTCCAATTGATTCAGTTGAGTTAATAAACAAACTTTCCTTAATTTATTGAGGTTTGGGCTTTTGAAGAAAAAAAAAAAAGTGTTGCTTGTTTGAACTAGGAAGTCTTAAATTACCCTGATTCTTTGGTTACCTAATAGAATTATTTGCAATTGTTTTGTCTAATATTTCTTCTGTCATGACAAAAATGAAATTATACTCTTGTGTCATTACTCTTGATTGTATTGTCTTGATAGCATTGATCCCATCTGCTGGCAAAATAATCTAGGAATAAACTTAGAAAATTATTTGGGTAGCGTTTGCTCTTGAACTTGGGCAAAACATTTCTGGACATTCAGATGTCATTCTGTATTCATAGATGTTTGTAATAAATAATTCACTTTCCCTGCCAGAATCTGTAACAAATTAAACATTATCATTGCCTTTCTTCTTCTCATATTTCTAATTTATCTATAGATGACAAATTTCAGAAAAAAAATGAAAGCTGCCGCAATGAATTATGAATAAAATCTTGTTTGTAGGGATGAAAGCAAAACTCTGTGAGATGCCCACTCTACTGCATGTAACGAGAACTAAAAAAAAAACACTAAAAAGTTCAAAATGAAATTTTGAAGATTCTGATTGTCTCAAAAGATAAAACTGTGCCTTGCATTTCACAAGCTTTCAAGAGAAAATAATTTCAAACTAGAAACTATGAACAGCTCTGTATCTTAGCTCTACATTAGAGCTCTCTGTATTTTCCACTGAAAAGTGGAATCCTGGGGGATTGCTCACTATGGATACCAACAATAATATATCACAGGTCTGAGCTATAGAGACATGCTGCTATCATATTGTTAGTTTTGGCCCTCTTAAGGCATTTTCAATCTGTGTGACAGAATTTAAAGAAAGGTATATGAATGTTTTCAGACACTTCTGTTAGAGATTTTTCTTACATTAATTTTTGATTATGAGAAAATTAGTCTCTAAAAAGCAAAAAGGTAGATCTTGTCTGCTAATAGTACAGCAGCAGCCTTATTAACCGACTTCCAAAAGATAGACCAAACTTGGTTTATTATACAACATGGTTCTTTTAAGAGTAAGATAGGGGTACCTGTCCTGCTTTGAAACTAAAAGTATTTAAATATGAATGTAACTCATCACTTAATTTATAAATTTGAATTTAATGAATGACTTTTGCTTTAAATGAAAGCATGTGAAAAAAAAAAAAGACTAATATCATTATAAGAAAAGTCTTTACTTCATTCCTTAACTAATTGTGATATGATGTTATAGTTTTTAGCTGTGACTCCCTAGCAGCACAGTGCCAATAAACAGTAAACGTTTCCTGTGGTGAAAGGTTGATTCCAAATATAATTCCTGGCATTGTCCTTGAAGATGTTGCCAATGGTATCAAAAGGCGTTAGTTTTATTTCGTAGTTTTTCCACTCCCCTAGGACCTTGGATTTATCAAACACTTCTCATTTATGCTTGAAGTAAAATTAAACCCTTTCAAAGAAAGAAAGCTGTTTAGACAAATCAGCTGAGTTATTTCATGCTGTTTCCTCATTTAATTCACTTTCTGACAAAAGTAGTGAGCTTTTAATCTTGTAAAACTGCTGAAAAGGAATGAATCTTACTTTGGGTAAGGAAACTGAAAATACAGCTCACTCTGAGATTAACCTCCTCTTTTCCAAGTTTGAGAAGAATTCTTTAAAGGTAGAAAAACATAAAGGTTTACTCAGGTGGAAAAGACAAATAAAGAGAAATCACGAGATGAGGAAGAGGTCAGGAGGTAAAAAGTCAGGTATTCTGTTAAGATCTGGCAAGTTATGCGCAGCTATTATGTGAGAGATACTGCTACCCTATCTGTTCATAAATTTAAGTTCATAAATATGTGCCAAAAAAAACTGTAGTAAATTATTTATCCTTTTACTTTTCTTAACTCTGTAATTCTGAATCGGTATGGGAAATCATCTGTCTGTCAGGAAAAATATTCCTGAGCCTTGTGAAAAATTTTTTTTACATTCTATGTAGAAGGAAGACAACAGAATAGCCAGTACCCCAACACAAAGTCAATCACAATCATTGTCAGGTCTACTGTACGTTTAATTACTAATATTTCAGCAAAAATGTTTCAACAGGAAACTTGCATAAAAGCTCATCCTAGAATTACCACAACCACAGGAGAATACAGGAGATACAGGAAGATGCAGAGGTTGAGAGATGCAGGTGCAAGATGTTTGTATATCTCCAGGCAACATCCTGACTAGAGGATCACTGAGTATTCTATGGTGTCTCACTTACATTAGAACCTAACTCTCAGTGAAAGTATAAATATGGCAGCTACAATTGCAGCTTATTGTTTTATATTGATGAACTGATATTTTTCACTGAAGAGCCCAAATTATCTGAAATTATTTCTTCTGCAAAGTGATTTGTAATTTTTTTACCTCGACTAGTATTTGTATCATTCCATATTTGCAATTAGCTCTTGAAAAATAAATGACTGGTAACACTTCTGTGCCTTGATACACTCCCTTTCAAATCCAAGGAGTATTATGAAGAACTGTTCAAACAGTTCTATATCATACAGAAATAGAAAGGTATTTGGTCTTATTTTGATTTTAGATGAAGATTCAATTTGTCATCATAGGTATTTGTGTTACTTTGTACCAAATCATAACTGATGTACCCATGATTTGTCCTATTTAAAAAAAAAACAAAAACAAAAACAAAAACTGGTATATTTCATAGGCTACTAGGAGATAAAAATTGTGACTATTAGGCACTACAGTAATGAAAAGTTAATAGCCTGCCTTAGATATTCATTGCTGCTTATTGCAACCAACCTTAAAAGCCCAGTTTTAATCACCAAAATTAACAAAATACATTGCAAAATTGATTACTTTTGAAATAAATATGTTTTTAATAGAATATTTGCTTAACTTCTGCAGTGAACATTAATCTACGCAATAGAATTTTTTTGCATGAATATTTTTGGGTCTAAAAGCTCATTTCAAACCTGGCAAACATCTTTTAAATAACATAATGGGATTGCAAGGTATCCCTTTGGATTCTAAATCTCTTTCAAAATTACCTTGAATATATCCACCCCATCTTATGTATTCATATATATAAATGATAAACCTTAAATTAATGTAAAATATGAAATAATACAGAAAAAAAATAAAAATATGCAAACCAATTACATGGGCTAGGCCCTCCGTTATCCTTGACAAATCACTGTAGTATATCTAATTAAGAATCACAAAGCCATGGCTGAAGTTAACAGCTCTGGATGTTTCTTCTTCTGTGAATCTATGGTAAGTAATCATATCGACAGGCATAAACAGTGGAAGTGGGGCAGAGAAAAAGATGCAGTGTTCACAGTCCTATTTGCCTGGCAAATACATGGGAGTTCAAAATATGAATGCAACATGAAAATAAAATATACTTTCAGATTCGAACAAGCTTTGGGTTATGCAAGGCAGAAGTGTTAGTCTGATCTGGATTAGGAATGGAACAACAACAAAACTGACTCCTAATTCCCAAAAAGAGGTGTCATCCTAAGTGTTGTTCCTGAACACTATTGTCCTCTACGGCTGTTAACTACATCAGAGCGTTAACCATAGACCAGTCAAGTCATCATTATGTCATGATATTCTATGAATCATTCAACTATGTGAATTAGATAAGTCACTTTGAAGTGTCTTGTCATTATAACCAATGCTCCAGGTTACCAAATAGTGTTCAGACTGTAAAAACTTCATATATATTCAAATGAAAGGTAATCAATATACTCAAAATAAGACTTTCAGTTTGTAAATTTGTCATTGTTTATAAATGTCACAGATTCTATAAAATACTTAAATAGAATTAAATCAAGATAACGTGCTGTGCCAACCTCCTTCCCTTCCTTCCCTCAAACTTATCTTCCTGATCCATTTAATGATCTAGTTTCAATTCAGTTGTAATACATTATGAAAGGCATTACTGGCATGTCTTTAATCATAAGCTGTAATCTAAAAAGTTGAGGATAAAAAAATTGAAAAAAATCTAATTTTGCCTTCATAACACTGAAATAACTTTGTGAACAGTATTAAATATTTTTCCACCCTTTGATCCAAGTATCAGCTATCCAGTGTATATACATGATTTCACTCTTAAGGAGAAGTAAGTGCTCTTTGTTACTACATTGGAGTTTAGTTTAAGTATAAACTACTGCAAAGAGCTACAATATCTGAATTTAAATTCTGGCCCAAATCACATTTTAATGGTAATAAAGGAAAAGCTATTTCAATGTCATCAGAGATGAGAAATTTATCCATTGTGAACATATTTGCAACAGAAAGAAAAATAAATTCAATAACAAGAAAAGACCATTTCTACAATTCTAATTTATGCTTAAAGACAAAAAAAAAAAAAATCCAGATGTAAGTTAAGCTGTATATTACTGAGCAGATTAAGCTGGTTTTAAACAGGTATATTTTTAATTACTTTCAATATTAAAAACTATTATGTTGTTTAAAACATCAGTGCTATGATTTGTCAAACTTTTGTATTTAGTAAGATTTGGTGATGAAATTCTGAATTAACTTTGAACAGAAACTCTTTAGACAGAATCTGTGAGTCATAGCAATCTCCTTGTAATTCCTTTTTCAGTTTCCATGTGAAGGCAAGTCAAGGACTACCGAGAGGATCAAGTCTACTTTCAGAATACAAGCCTGAGGCAAGGTGATGTAATTAAGATGAGATGGTACATAGGAAATTGGGGAAATTATATGCAAAAGGGTACTTCATGCTTCTGAGCACACAAGAGAGGGGAAGATTGTCCTACTGCTATGGCATTGACCATGTAACTCTGAAAAGAGCCTACTTCAGGCCAGCAGCAGTTCTACAGAAAATCTGGAAGTGAACATTTGCTACTTGGTCTTCAAATACTGTCATGCAAGTACTCTCACAGCTCCATGTCACTCTAAAAATGCTGAAAGTTACAATACACCACCTCCTGTGGTTTGTAAACATGCAGATGAGTGAACAGATAAAAGTCTCTCATTACACGAAACTGTTATATATGAACTAACTTTCCTTAAGGCAGGATTCATGACTGCTCATGAGTTCTTGAATCAGTGAAGTTGTGAACTAGGAGAGATCTAAGGAGTGAAAAAAACGAACAAACAAACAAAACAACAACAACAACAAGAAAACAAAAAACCAAATCCCTCAACAGCAACAAAACTAAAAAAGACCAAAAAATGCCAGAAAATGACTGATTATATATGTCTCATTCTTGGCAGATTTAACTTATTCTGAAAGATCTCCAGGACTTCCACAGCATTCTCAGTCTGTTCCATAAGGTATCTGTGTGGGGAGATACAAAGTTCCTTATTTGGAACGTTTTTCATGAATGGCACTTTTTTTTATGAAAAAAAATATGACATGTGCCTACTTTCTGTCCCTCCCAGGTTTAAGTTTACCTTTCTGAAACTACCTTTTTTCTGGTTCTTTGCAATTACATTATTTCCAAAACACTGTTCTAAAGTGACATCTTCTACCTACTGTATCTAAATAGTCATATACCACTCATTCTGCCTTCTCATTAACTTTAGGCTCCAACTTGGCTTTTATGCTCACTTCCAGTCCTATACCTGCATCACTTTTGTCTCGTAAAGTTCATAGAAACATCTAACACTTTGGAAAGTTCAATGAAGAGCAGTGATTTTATTCTCTGGTGGGGAGTAAGAAGAACTCAGGACTTTCCAAACATGATAAATTAATCAAAATGGCCATACAACTTTAACTCACAGCTGTCCTTCTCAGATAAAGAAATGATTGAAAAAAAAAAACTACTATTTTTATCTTGTACCTGACTAAGCCTATTATACCTAGGAGCAACCAGGCACATCAAGAGCAACATACTTCTCTCTTCACTTGCTGGTTAGCCGTTTACACTGCATCCCTCTGCTCAAAGATTTCAGCTCAATTAAGATTATAAAGGGCAAGATAAGGGAAAATCTCCACATGCTCCCCAGGTTACTGCTGCTGCTCTAGAGAAGGGAAGCTAGCAGTGGGTTCCATGAAGTTTCCTCCCTGCTTTTCAGTCCCCTCCAGAACACAGTTCTGCTCCCCTGGACTATCAAGGAAGGCACCTCCTTCAGACTGGGAACCACAGAGGAAGAGAGAAACTGGGCAGAGTGTGAGAGGACACACATAGCATGGAACTGCACCACCCAGTGATCTGTGAAGCCTACAATAATCCAGGAGTTTCCTCTTTGGAAATAACAATTTGGTCAGTCCAAATGTAGTAGTTGGTCACTCTAGATCCCTATCAGCAAATAATTTTTTAACATAATCTTGGAGTCACTTTTGCACAGCATCATAGAGCCGTAATGGCAATAACAATGTACCTTTTTCAGGCTAAATTTTCATTATATGCTTGTCGTGAAGATGAAGGAGGTCATTTGTCTTGTACTGCAGCAGACAGAAAAAAACTTTCGCACTGTTTTGCACAAGTTTGGTCATTTTTCTTACAGTGTTTTTTTTTTTGGTTTTTTTTTGTGGTTTTTTTTTTTTGTTTTTTTTTTTCTAGGGCAGTCTAAGTGTATTGTTCTCAACCCCTCTAACAGGTTCTGTGGTTGAAGGAAGAAAAAGCTTTTTGAACCCCTTGTCCCTTCCTCTAGTTTCAAATATCACATGAAAAAAAGCATGCTTCATTTACCCATGCCTTTTAATTTTTCATTTTTTCTGCTACGCTAACTTCTAGAATTGCATTGTACAGATGAATGATAGTAGCTGTACAGTCTCAATCCATGGGAAAGTAGTTATATTCACAGTTTTCTTTTCTCACTTGTAATTGATTCCAGAGAGAAAACACACGTATTAATACACACTATCTCATTTGCAGTACAGATGTCTAATCATGAAGGCATTCCCTATGTGAAACTCTCATTGAAGTCAGAGTTATGCCTGCAAGTAGACAACAAGGTCAGGAGCAGAGTTACTTTCCTATCATTTTTACTCATTGACAGAGTGTGTTTACTTTCTAATACATTACAAAGAGCGATGAGTAAAACACAAAGTGTCTCAACACTTGGACAAACACCAAAAACTGTGGATGCTCTTTTGAACTGTATTCCAACTGTCTAAAGCCACTTGATTCTCCACAGCTGGGCTGGAAGTCTTACAAGATTAGATATTTCAGCACTTCTGCTTCCCATCCTAGCCAAGAGGAGATAGCTAAAATTTGAAAAGGGAGGGGTGGAAGGAGGAGACACAAAAAGACCATGGCATGTATGAAATATAAACTAGTTTTTTGAAGTATTTACCTTTTAATCTGAGATTCCTGTTCTTTTTTTTTAATATGGGTATCCCAGTGACTCTGTATCCCAGACCATGTAACACTTTATTTGTTTTCTCATTTATAACAGCCATAAAATACTTAGTTCTAACCTAGGTGGTGTATTTAGATCCAAGTCAAACACTTTGTTCTGATACAGACAGCAGGATGTCTGGATTGATGATCCTGGAACTAATGGACAGACTGCTAATGATGCTGTAACCATGACAGAAATAAGACCCAGTATTGATTTCGTCTTAGTTTCCCTGACAGTAAAAGAGATGAATACTTAAACTTTAATCACCTTTCCTATTAAGGATTATATTCTTCTAGCTATTGGAAAAGATTGTGGCTCCTGAGGGAAGAGTTGCTGAGCTTTTAATGGAACTCACTGTGTCTATCACTTTGTATATCTCATTTTGACATTCTCATGTTAATCAAACTGAAGCTGAAATAAGCCAAACAGTCATATCCAAATTCTGATATTTTAATGTCCATTATTCTTGATGACAGAACTATGCATCAGATGCCCTGTGAAAGTAAATACTGCACTAGATTAGCACTTTATTTCTGAAAGATGTGTGTTTCTTGGCTAGATGAGAAAAGCTGAGGATTATACTAACAGGTACTGATGATTTTGTCCAAAACACTTACCCAGGCAATCTGACTGGCTGCTTTTAAGCTTCATTTTAAATATAGAAAAAAAGTTCATAGTTAGAACAGCTGGTTTTTGCTCCACTGCCATCAGTTAGAGTATTTCAATAGCATAAGACAATTAAATCCAACAATACATACCCAACAGTTAGTTCTTTTAATATCTAAACTTTTCTTATATTATTTCCATGAAACTGCTACTAGCATTGACAGATTAAAAAAAAAAAAAAAAAAAAAAAAGTATGTTTGTGTATCTAATTTATATATGTTTAATTTTAAAATAATTTTCTCAGGAAAACAATCCCAGCTATCAGGGAGAAGGAGTGGGACTGCTCTGAGATGGAGCTGACCTGGGAGCTACAAGAACCTCAGCACTCTAGACTGGGCAGTGATCCTCTCACAGGATGCAATCACACGGTACCAGATCAGGGGCAGTGGTAGCAACAGGTCCCAGTGAGCAACCCAGACAAGGCAAGACAATAGGTCAGAAACATAGTCCAGCCAGGAAGACCAGTCAAAAACGTCGGGAGACTGGGCTAGAGGCAAGGATAGAGTTAAGGTTACAGGTAAGCTGAGTCCAAGCCACATCCATCAAGTCCAGCAAGGAGAGCAGAACAGTATGTAGCAGGACAAGGCACATGTGTATTTACAGCACCACTTAGACAAAATGAGGGTATCCAGACCTCTGCTTCAATGGAGCCCTCAGATCCACAGACATGTCCCAGATAGGGCTGGTCAGCACACATATGGCTTTTTGGGGCCTTCTAGGACATAACAGTTTTCATTTCAGTACACTGAGACGAGAAGTAGAACCCACGTCTTTCAATCCCTGTGAAAAGTATCTCAACAATGCTATTTTTTCCAAGTGCAGAATTCTTCAAGGAAAGGGTAACATCTGGGACACCGTAAGAAGCAAACAGGGAGCTAAGCGTTTCTGCGGAGGCCTTCCGTGTGGCCGACTCTGCCCACTGCCAACGAGTGAAAACCTGCAACGTCACTTTTCCTGTCCTGCTTCCTCCCACTGTCCCTCCAGTCATTTGACTGTACAGAAAGCCACTGAATAGATCATGGCAGCTTCAAAGAAGTTGTAATAAATCACTGAACTTGAAGATGGTTCCTTGCAGCCCAGAGGGGAGCGGGGGGCATTTTCATACCTAAGGCAGATAGAAGAATCTGTCTCAGATATATTCAGAGGAAATAAGAAAAGATGTGGGATAGACAGAGAATAATGAAGGGGAAAAACAAACAAAAAACCTCTTTGAACATTAACCATTATTTTTGGATAATAAACTATTACAAGGCATCAATATAACAAATCAAAGTAATACTGTCTGAGTCTAAAACTTCCCTAAACAAATAATTCTATCAATGAATGAAAAAATATTTCCTTGGAAAAATTAATTAATGATTTTGGGATTAATTACTTTTGTGAGATTTTAATAAAGTATGGACTTCAGTTAAAACTTTTCCCACATTGTATCTAAAGTCCCCAGAGTCAGCTCATGCTAGAGCTTTTCCCCACTGTGGAGGCCTTAATAAGCTTTCTTTGCTTTATTTAGCTTGCAAGATTTTCTCTATGTTTGGAGTTTCTATCACTCTGCCACATGTGAACTGAAACTGGTAAATGGGTTCACACTTTACTGGACGCACACATTAACAATAGCATGACTGCATGAGCATTGTTTCCCTAGGAAAACAGAGTTAAAATAGTCTGGTAACAATAGCTGGCAAATTCACTTAACTATTAGCAACAAAAAAGCAAGGGTTTTGATTCTTCTTACGAGTCATATCTTCATAGGACTCAAAGAGAAGTCAGAAAATATTTTCCAGAAATTTGGTAGGTGGCAGCTCAGATAAACTGGCTTTTACTTAACAGATATATCTCAAAACACTCCTATATCTCCAGTTTATAATGGGTGAAATACTTTTATGGATTTTATATGTTCATGTATATAAAACATGTCTATGTGTTTATAATCAGAAACTTGGATTATCCTTAAGTTTCAAAACAGGAATATACTCTTAGAATGTTGCAAATTGTTATGTTCTGTGCCACATATATTAAATACATTTTGTACATAAACTAAGTCTATTATTCCTTTCCATTTCTGTGATGAAGCTGCTTCCCTTAAGTTCTTCTACCAGCTCAGTCACATAGCATTTCAGCTTCAGGAAGAACAAAATCAACCATTTATTATCTCATGATGCAAAGACCCAAAATAGTGAAGTATGTGCTGCAGTGAACACAAATCACTGTCCCATTCAAAATAAAGAGAATTATACAGAATGAAAGGATCCTAAAAGAAACAAAATATGAGAAAGCCAAAACTGTGGCAATTACAGTATTTATTTCAGACAACACTGTAAACTTTTGTTATCACATTAAATCCTTTTGTCCAAATGGAAATCTGGCCAACTTGTAATTAACACTTTTCCAGACAAAGACAAAACTTTTTGCTAATTCATTCAAATACCTAATCTGTGTTAGAGTCTAATTCCCGCAAATATTTTGTGAAGAGCTAATATACAGGAGCTGTAGCTAAAAGCAAGCTGTTGAGCAATTTTAGAAACTCCCTATGCTATACTAGAAACAGAGAGACCTGAAAATCAAGGTAAAAAGTCTGGAGTATGTTAGACACTACAAAACTGCAATGTAAGAACAACCTGAAATGTGGTTGTAGTCCACCTTCCTATGCCATTTTCCATGGTTCTGTTTTCTAAGACGTTCTAAGATTTATTTTCTATATACATGTAAGGGATGTGAAAGAGCCTGTCTGCCTCTTATCAGAAATTTTGTCCCATAATTCCCAACAATTGTTAACCTTTAAGATGTTTGCTTTTCTAACTGGCTGTAAAAATGAGTAGATAGAATAAACTTTAACTTGCATGTTCAACCACAGAAGCAAGCATCAGAGAGCATAGTCAGTCTCTGAATCTCTTCCCTGCCAGCTCCCTATGGTGCTACGTCTGTGAAACCTTGTACCACCATCACTGTGTGAGAAAGAGCTGTGGCTCATTAAGGTTTCACACTCTTCATTTGAAAATTGCATTTGAAGTTCAGGCTCTTGCACTTGGTCCATACATACAGCATGAGGTATGCTTCAGGCATGCCTATTCTTGGCTTGGCTGATCTTGACCACTGACTTGACATCCTGGCTCAACCTTATACCTGTCTTATCACCAAGGACCTGTCTCACACTCACTGGACTCTTGGCTGAAGCTGGTTACTGTCACTGGGCCTCCTGTGCTCTTCTTGCTTAGCCACTGTGTGACAGCAGTCCTGCCAAGGAGATGTCTGCCCTGACTGCCTTGAGCTCACTGCTGGTTGCCTCTTCTCTTGGGGAACAGATTGCTTTCACTGCCCCCTGAGAGCAAGCAACAAAAAGCAGCATGCACACCTGGGGTATATATGGTCAGTAGCCCTAGGTGCCCTCTGTTCCTTGTCACTTATGGTCAAGAATTAGAGACTTAATTACTATCTGAGTGAATATTTTCCCCAGACACATCTGAGGATGTTATTTAATAGTCTACTTCATGTGCTCAAGCTAGCTATGTCCTGACAGTACAATTTTCTTTTACTTATAAATGCCATGATGTGACACAAAAAAGAAGTTATAGAAGGAGAATAAGTTGTATGTGTCCACAGTAACTACCTAGATGTCCTTACTCAACAGCGGAAAGAGCTACACAATGAAGAATGCTTGCCTTTTGTGAAACTCAGTTTAAATACATGTCCCATGTGATGCCACCAGAAAATGCTTGGAAAAGTAGATTAAGTTAATCGGAGGAAAGGTGAAACTGAAGTGAGCATGTAAATTAACTGATTTCAACCTCAGTTTAGGAGGAACCTAACGCTTTCACTACAAATACTACTCTGTGCAGAATTTTTCTTTGACAAACCTCTAAAACTTATCCATATCATTACTTTACCATGCCTGCTATCTTTTTTCAACTGTTACTACATGTTTTCCCTAGATTTTTATCTGTCATTCCTCTTTTTATCTCAGTCTTCCCTTAGAAGACGACAAATTCAGTCAATCAAGCCTGAACTGACATTTCAAGCCCAAGATTTTCGAGTGGGTTAAAAATTAAAATTAATTTGCTTATCTTTATATAGCAGAAGCTTTTTTCTGTATTCCATGAGTTGTTTCCCTTCACTGCCAAACTGATTCCATTCTCAAGTACTGTAGTACTTCCTAATGACAGTAGAATTTACCAGAGAGCCATTAACCCTCTAAAGTCGCTAAGCACTGGTACTTGGCTTCCAGTATAGTTTCTTACACATCATAAAACTAAACGCTTTGTTGTATATAGTCAGATAAGTTATATTTTGTCCCATACTCTAGTTATTTTGTTATTTTATCAGATTTCTTTGCTCCATTGAATATAATTCACTTGATGTACATTACAAGAAAAATATATGAAATTAAGCTAAAATTCTCTATAAAGGCCATGGAAGTTTAATGTGAGGAAAAAAAAAAAAACCAAGACATTTATCTGGAAATAAATGTACATATGTCCTATGTTTCAGTCTTTTTATATCCTCTTTTGGTGAAAAATGGATGAGGTTTAGGAGTTCATATGCATCTACTACTCATTCAGCACCCAAAATTAAGTCTGTAGTGTCTTGTGTACCTTCTCATCATCTGAATTGTTGTAATCAAAAGATAAAGAACTTCAAGAGAAGTCATAAATAGAAGCAGCTATTTTAAACATCTTGTTTTTAGGAAAAAATCCCTACTTAGTATAACACAGGTGGTTTTGCAAATTGTGACCAGGGGATCTTCAGAAAGATTTCTTGTCCTATGTTAGTGGACCTTAAATGATAATTTTTTTGATTCTCCAGTAATAAGAATGATTTTGCATTTGTCACTGTCTTTGACATAAGTATTCACTTGTTATTATTTTCTGCTCAGGAGAAATACAGAAGAAATATATGCTCTCTCAGCCTCAGTTTAATAATTAGTTTAATTTTGGAAAAAAAGGTAAAAAAATCCTACTAAAAATAAAGCAAAATTTATAATTATGTTAATGCTCTTATTAGGGATTACACTGAAGTGCTTTTACTCTTCATCTTTATATTTTTATTTCCCTTCCTGCAGTTTATCCTTAAGGCGTAGGAAGAAATCATATTCTTAGCAGCCAGCTCTTGTTCTAAAAAAGGCAAGATTTTGCAGTATCTTCTGAGACACCTGTTGATATTTTCCTTAAATTATAGGGAAAAGAAGAGTTGTCTAGAATAGGGTATTCCCAGTGATGATGAGCCAGCACTTTTCTTGTTGCTACTGGGCATGTTTATTCCTTTGTCTGGATCATGTGCCTTGATCCTCATAACCTTTGAGGTTACGACAATTCTCATTAATCATCGTTGTATTCACAACGTACCATTTCTCCCTGCCCACAGCTTTAAACATGACACTTAATATTTGAATTCCTCCACCGTCTTCTCCGCACACTAAACAAAAAGTATTTATTGCAGCTTTCAAAGCTCTGCATGGCTCTGTTCTGCCTTAGTAATTTGTTCCTTTGTTCCACCATAAGGTACATCCACATTAGTGTTTTAGTTTTACACTTTCGCGCTTGAAACAAACGGTTTAGCCATGCTTTGGCTCACACTGCAGAGTGGTCTCAAGGTGCTTGAGACAAGTTCTGTTTCTGTTCAGTGAAGTTAAATCTGAAGATGCATTGCAATGTCTAATGGACTGGCTAGGATAGAGTTAATTTTCTTCATAGCAGCTCATATGGTGTTGTTTTTTAGATTTGTCACCAAAACAACACTAATGATACACTGAGGTTCTAGCTATTGCTGAACAGTGTTTGCACAGCACCAAGGTCTTTTCTGTTTCTCACTCTGCACCCCACTTAATAGATCTGGCCCTCCCCCTCAATACCCTTAATAGGGTGTGCAATAGCTTGCAGGAGAGGACACAACACCACATGTCGACATGCTCAGCAATAAAAGCTGTGGGGAAGAAGGTAGGAAGGATGAAGTGGTGGTGTTCAGCGTGACAGCGTTTGTCTTCCCAGGTAACCATTACATGTGATGAAGCCCTACTTTTATGGAAATGGTGGAACACTTGCCTGCCAATGGGAAGTAGTGAACGATTCCTTATTTTGTTTTGCTTGCATGCACAGATTTTGCTTTACCTGTTAAACTGTCTTCACCCTCACCCATGAGTTCTTCTCACTTCTACTCTTTTGATTCTCTCCCCCATGTGACTGCAGGGGAGTGAGCAAGCAGTTGTGTGGGGCTTGGCTGCCTACCAGGACTAACCCACAAGACTATAAACCCTCTGTCCCCCTATCCCTGTGTCCCACCATATGCATATAGTGTGAATATCTGGCCCTCAGCACCATCCACATGACTCTAACTATAAACTCTTCCTGGACCATACTTTTCAGTAATGTTCAAAACACCAATTTCTCACTTATTTGAGTAAG
>NW_008591545.1:0-5208 GCF_000691845.1 Merops nubicus | reverse complement strand
CAGGAATGCAAGAGCCTTCAATACCTTCATTCTGGATCTGCTCCTCTTTTTTCAATAAATGCAGTGGACAGGCAGAGATTTTCATATGTAGCCCACTGAGCCTATAGTTAATAGTTCTGAAGGAAACTGACTAAAAACTGACATATGACCAAATCCAAAACTAATATGTAATATTCTTCAAAATAAAATGAGTTTTCAGAAACAGAGGTAAGCGATGTTTATCTTAACACTGAATAATGGAAAACTTTTAAGTTTGTTAGAGCATTCATTGTCTCATACAGTCATTAGTTAATACTGTTTTTTACATGGTTACCTTCTTCATACACCTTTTGCGTTAGCTGTCAAACCAGTGTGTAAACTTTTAATACATGCAGGAGTTCTGTGGATCTTCATTTTGATTAAATGTTCTTTTTTACTGCTAAATTTAAGGATGACTTTAAACTGAAGCTGCAGACTGAAAACACTGTATGTGTGTAGAAAGTAGGTCACTTGCATCTGATATGAAATTTTAAGCCTGAGATCCACACCTTTTTACCCGATTAATGGTCATAGCAACGTATAGAAATCTTGACTTCTAAAGTAACTAGTGATCAACTTCAAGATTAATGGCATTTTCTGTACCAGTGTAAAAACAGCTCAGAATGTAGTTTGAGGTAAGCAACCTTCAGGAAACTATAAAAATCCTAAGTTTATCCTTTTGTTTTGATTTGAACTAGAAATATCACAAATGTTTCATGACTTAACATAATGGTAACAAAATATATTATCATATTATAGTGTATTTTTTTACATTATGCAATAATTATTTTTTCTTAATGGAACTTACTATTTTTGTATCTAATCAATTCAAAAAGCAGTGGCATTCATAACAAGGAAAAAGGGTAAGGGAAAAAAAGAAAAGAGCTGACAGACTTTTTCTATCAGATTGGGTTTATAGTTTATGCTAAGATGTAGAGGAATTTAAAAGTGGTCCAAGCAAAACCTAACACCTAGGATCAATTTCACTAGCTTACAAAGAATCCTAATATTTTGTAACATTACTAAAGATCTAAGAAGACATTCCACCTTCAGGACATTTAACTTTTGACCTCAAAGTTTTACATTTTTCTCTTGCAATCACCAAACTGTCTCAGATTCTCATCTCAAATAAATAAGTGTAAGTCTGAAGTTTCTCAGAGCCCATTATGGGTGTTTAACTGCAGTGCTCTGTCTTAACATTTCTTTTACTTCAATAGAAGGTCTCAATTTTGCTTTGATACTTCTGCTAGGTCAGGGGAATTTGACTTACAACTTTTAAGCTGCTGCTTAAATATTTACATGCAGCTGAAAGGAAATGTTCTTGTTGTTTCCTACATCCATGTCTCCAAAAATGCTGGCATTTTGTCTTTCATCCAGAGCATTGAATTCTATGGAATAAATTACCCTGATGACATATTTTTTTTCAATTTCTACTTCACCTGATTGAATGGAAAGTAAGTAAAATTCCTTGACCGAAAAATATATTTCAAAGCCTCAGTCTATATTTTGCCTTCATTTCCTTCCTACGGAATATATTTAAAAATCTGGCAAAACTGTAGGTTAAGATAAAATTTTTATTAGACCATTTTTAAGGAAGCTAGCTTTGCTGCTGCTTAGAACTTTGACGTTTCAGTCAATGCCTGACTCTGGGTAACATAGTTTTCAGTTCTGAGTTTGTGGGGTTGGGTTTTGTTTGCTGTGTTTTGTTTTTTTTCATTGTTGTTGGTTTTTTTTGAGCTTTTTATAGCTTGACATCCACATATGCCAGAATCATTTTCATAATCATTAAACCTATCATTTAATCTAGGATCATCCTTTGTCATAATTTAAATAAATAATAACAATTAAATAATTCTTAGTCACATTTCTCCATGTCAAAATATTGTGACCTTTAGTTTCTGAAGTTTGGATGTTCTAATTTCTATGAACTTGAATCTCTATCTATGATTGATTTTTATGTACATATATGAAGTCTCTATTTACAGAGAGAAACCGCTGTGTCTAGGAAAAAAACTCAGTGAAATGACTGAGCTGTAATTACAGTTTAAGGGACTGTGCTGGTTATCCCTCTTTTTCATTATTGCTGTTTCTATTTTATATTCATGTCTACAACACAGGAGTTTTAATTCTTTACTTATACCATAAGTAGTATTTGAAGACAAAAAAACAATGCATGCTCTTCATTTTATATTGATCACCCTTTTCCATTTTAAAGCCAAACACACAGCCTATATACATGAGAGGGAGAACAAAACTGGTTATGAGAGATTAGATTACAAGTTTAATCTGTAAAATTCTAAACCAAAGACTACTCTTCTTAGTTTTCAATTTGTCCTTGTTTGATTTTTTATTATATCTTCACAAATTCTTTTAATTTCTTAAGTGACATTTTAAGCTTAAATTATCACATGCTAAAAGACGAAACAAAACCCCCCACTAATCAAATATAATAAAATTTCATATTCATGACTTGTAAGGAATTTTCTTTCAATATTCAGATACAAGCATCATGCATAAAACATTTTCAGCAGCTCCAGAATCTGAGTAAAGTTGTGGGGTTTCTGCAGAAACATCACATAGTGAATAAAATGACTTACGACCTGAATCACCCAGTTCCATGCAAATAGGAGCATATTTGGATCCATTTGGGAAAGCAGTTAAATCACAAGTAGCAAAGATATAATTTGGAAATCACCATTGTACACATATGCTTAGATTTTTGACAGCCACACAACAACTTTTGGGTAAATTGGAAGGAATAGTATTTTTTTTCCAAAAGTCAGGAAAATACTTCACCTCTTAAGGGGGAAAATGGCAAGATTTCCTAAATTGCATCTAGAGGAAGAAAACAATCATTGAAAACTAACATTGAATTGACTTTCTGATTGAAATTGTTATGGAAGCATGTCGGTTTGGGGTTTTGTTTTGTTTTGTTTTTTAAATTTATCTAACCTCCTTAGAACTTTGAAACTGAGTTTGAATAAACTTACCCACTGCTGTCTAATGATCTGTGTGGTAATAGAATGACCTCTCCCTTATTTGAACTGCCTTTATCCTGCATAGGGAAAGTTTTAAAGTGTTCAAAGAATTTATTGAGCTCTATGTGTGCCAAAATATCAGATAAGAAGCATTTCAGTTAAACAGTACATTCATGCTTGATGTTTGGTTTCTAATCTTCTCACTTGCTTTATTTAACTACTGTCCCAAATCTCACCTTGGTTGACCACTTGCCATGAGTCAAAAAAATTTCACTTCCTGTCATGAGTTACTCTTTCTCAAATTCCTGGTAGCATTAGATGCGAAGATGGTATGTAGATACACTAGTTATACTGACACTTGTTAGCTCTTTCTGGTGCTAATTAGCCTTTCTTAAACAAAACCTTTACATTGTGCTAGTGCCTTCTGAACTATTAACACCATGCTCTCAAAAGAAGTTACTTGAAAATTCCAACTCTTCTATTTTTTCACTTGAAAATAAATGGAAGGAAAACATAATCATAACTTTTTTCTTTGATTTCTCTGGCTATGATTACTCTTGGGTCTGGACTTCTATTCCTGAAACTTATTGCAAACAAGATGAGGTAGAAGTGGAGCTACACAGAATAATTAACACAGTTCTGAGTGCTTGGTCAACCTTTCAGATAAGTCACATCCTCCAGGGTTGGTTGAAGAGGAAATGTGACATGAGACAACTTTTTCTCTCTGTGTTCCACTTAGAAATGTGAAAGTATCCCCCTGAATTTCCTATGACTTTCAAATTTAATAATTCGCCTAATGAAAGAGCAAAGTAATAGCCCAGCATATGTTTTCCTTTCATGTACAAGAACATTTCTGAATGAAACTCCTTCAGAGACTATAGCCACCTTAAAGTTTAGTTTGATAACAACTAATTCATTCAGATGATGGAACTAAATTTTATTTATTTACTCTGATATCTGATAGGAGGACTTATCTTATTCAATCTATACTTGTGTTTTAGCTCTGGTCAAACAGTTGCACCCTGCATTAATAAGGAAATGATAGTTTGTTATAGTTCTTGAAGGAGAGTAAATAGATTGGAATAATTTAATCCAGCTTTATTTTTCTTTTTACTACAGGTAGTGAAGCAAGTCAGACTAGACTCTGCTTCTAGCTGGTGAAATGAAATAGGGACTCGAGTGTGAACTGACGGTCCACATACAGATGTTTCATGTAGGATGAGCTCAATCACACCTCGAACTGTGTGGACTGCAGTGGCTAGATTCCTGCAGGCTGTGAAGACAACCTACGAGTCTAACTCTGGGTACAGACTGCATACGCAGTTGAGTGACTCACATTGAACTCCTCAAATTTGAAAAGAATTCAAATCCTCACTTGTGGTGATTTAGCCCGAGGAGAAAGCCTGGCACCACGCGACCTCTCGCTCACCCCGCACCCCCCCGCAAGGAAGTGAGACAAAGGGAGAAAAATACAAAACCTGTGGGCTGAGATAAGGAGAATTTACTGCAGGAACGCAGCAGGAACAGCAAACAGCAGCAGTAACAATGGGTATAACAACAGATAACGAATTGTACAAAGGAAATAGATCCCTGCATGGGCTCCGGACAGCACAGACCGTGGCTGCACCCCCTGGCCCTGGAACCCCCCAGTCCGGACCCCGCCCAGTCCCCACCCAGTCTGGCCCTGCTGCCTGGGCACGGGGTCAGCCCGGCAGCGAGTGACCCGCGGCTGGGCCGGCCGCGGCCCATACAGCCCCCCCCGGGCTGCAAGGGAACAACCAACCCTGTCCCAGCCGAGCCAGGACATCACTCCAAACTCTCACTCCATGCACGTTTACCTCAGCTTCCTGAACCTATGAAAGATGTTTTCGCTGAACTGAGGTAGTGTTGCTCCTAAGGCACATTCTCCTTATGAGAGACATATACAGCAAGACACTCTGGGAATTTTCATAAATGTTTTAAAAAACACTATCAAAATGTCACTGTTCCCCACAGTTCTTGCCACACTTAGTACACTGTATGAAATCCAGTCAGCCATAGTAGGTATAATCAGAAAACAAAACTCAACAGCTGTGGCTGGCTGTAAAACAGCTTTGCAGAGAAGGCCCTAGAGATCCTGAAGGACACTGAGCTGACCATAACCCAGCAATATGCCCTTCTGACACAGAAGACTGTACTGATTTGGGGGAGGTGTGGCTGGGATTGTGGGGGG
>NW_008591544.1:0-21576 GCF_000691845.1 Merops nubicus | reverse complement strand
CTATGATAAATTTACAGGCTAGACCACTAATGAAATGCAAAGATTTTGTGTAATGGAAATCAACCAGGTAACGCAAATAACCAGGTAATGACTGTTCACAATTATACTGCTGATCTCAAAGGGGAAATCTGTGGCACTCATATTTAATCTTAGTGGCTTTGTTGAAACTAGTAAGGGAAGGACTGGAGTTTAAAAATGTAATGGCCTAATGAACCATGAACTGATAATGAATGGAGGGAGACATAATTTAGCATTGCCATGAAGTGTGTCTCTTTTTTAATAAATTTCATGGTTGTATCGATGTGATGCAACAATTTGGTAAAACTAGAGTATCTTTTTATTAACTAGAAAGAAAAGTAATTTTGATATATAAATTATATTTCATGAGACAATAACTTAAAGTGTGTCTGTGTGCGTACGCAAGTTTAAGTATAGATTATGCTGTAATTTAATGTATAATGTAATGTTACACAAATGGAGGTAAGCCAATAAAATATTGCATGCCAAATTTATTGTCAGGTCAAGAATATTATCTGATGAACCATATTGATGAGTATAATTAAGCTGATTTGAAATGAAAATTATATTAAAAACAACCTTCAGAGCTTTTCTACAAGAAGGGTACCACAGGGCCTGTCATTAATTTCATTTCCAACACTCCAAAAGTGCTGAAAAAAAAATATTTTTTGAAGATAAGCTTTATATTAACAATAAAAGTGAGCTATTTTCTTGCTTTTCTGCATATTGAAAATGCAACTTAATGCAATACATTTTTTGTTGGACAAACCTAACAAAACCAGGCATAATAAAATTTGGGGATTTAGCAAAGAAGTTCCAGAGTGAAAAATACTAGATTTTTTTCCTGGAGGAAAGGGAAGTTGTTTTTAATGTTTCTAAGATTACAGATTTTATAAAATTCTATAAATAATTTTACCACTTAACATGGGATTGTCTTATTTGTCACATAACTAATATTAAGAAAATGGGCTGTACCTTGGTGTTTTGCCACTCTTAAGCTAAGTTCATAAAATAGACACAAACAGCATTTTTTCTCTGGCACCAAGACCAGGGAAAACAGAATGGCTTTGGAGACATAGGTAAAGACTTCATCTCTACAGAAGAGTGTCCTTATCCAAACCACCTTTGGGAACCAACACAGCCATGCACAAGACCATGATAATAGCTTACTAATATAGACAACAGATTCCTGGTACCCCAGAGCATTACCTGCTACAGTTTAATCTATCATTACATAGCAATATGTCCTTGAATCTACAGATCTGTAAAGTTCCTTATTATATGTCTTTTTTCTGTGAATTATTTCCTGTTCCTTGTGATATGAATAGTCAAAATTCTTCCAGACTAGCTGCTGAGATACAACTGCTTAAATGAAAGAAAAAGTCAAAAAGCCTAGTGTTGATGAAAGAATTTAAATAGGCAGTAGATGTTCATTATCCTTATGCCACTCACACTGCTTCAGGCCTTCTGTTCCAAGGCTAAGAATTTGAGGAAAGAAGCTCTTTAGAAGTGGTTGATTATTCCTTTATTGTTAGTTTGACAATTTGCCACGCCTTGTCAACAAAGAGGGCAAACTGCATCCTGGAGTGCATCAAATACAACATAAACAGCCAGTCAAAAGAAGAGACTATCCCACTGCACTCAGCAGTGGTGCAGCTTCACCTCAAGTACTGTATGCAGTTCTGGGTCCCACAATTTGAAAAAGACGTGAAGGACCTTGAGTGTGTCCAGAGGGCAACAAGGCTGGTGGAAGGGCTGTCCTGTGAGCGGTGCCTAAGGACTTTGGGCTTGTTTAGTTGGGAGAACAGGAGCCTGAGGGGTGACCTCATTGCTCTCTACATCTTCCTGATGAGGGGAAATGAAGAGGGAGGTGCTAAGCCCTTCTCCCTGGTACCCAGTGGTAGGACACATGAGAACTATTCAAAGCTGCACAAGGGGAGTTTTAAACTGAACATTAGGAAGCATTTTTTTACCAAAAGAATGGTCCGACACGGGCACAGGCTTCCTAGAGAGGTGGCCATTGCCCCAAGCCTGTCAGTGTTTAAGAGGCATTTGGACAATGCCCTTAACTGCCTTAACTTGGTCAGTACTGAACTGGTAAGGCAGTTGGACTAGATCATTGTAGGTCCCTTCCAACTGGAATAGTTCTGTTCTATTCTATAAGGTTCAGATTTCTTAAGCAGTTCCACCTAGGCTTGCTTGTGCTGTTCTGAGAAGACTCTGCTAGTGATACTCCAAGACCAGGCAGCTCAGCAAGACTCACTCTGAACTCAATCCTGTTGCCAAAATATAGGCACTGGAAGACACCCCAAGGTACAATACCTCCTCATCACAGAGATATCAGATCCCTGGGACATCTCAAAGACACACAAGAGACACCTGTGTTTCAGCAATTGAATTGAGACCTCCAGATTGCAAGACAATGATAAAATATAAGGGCTTTGCATACATGCAGAGAAGTTAAAACACGTTACACAGAAAACATTTCAAGATTTTCAATGACTCACTAAACATATGTCAAAAGGTTTATGTCTCAGAAAGCAGACTTAGCATGAATAAGGTCTGGATATCCTGGGAGTAATTACAAATTCTTCTGAGTTATCCTGCCCAGAGAATGTAATTTCACAGGGGTGCCTCCTTGTTGCATTGTTTCAATTCTCCTAAATTGTGCTTTTAATAAAAATCTTAGAGAAGAGGATGTCACTACCTGGAATTTGTCTGCTATATGGTCCCAGGAATGACTCAAGTCTATACAACCGCTGCATGACACCTGTGTGAAGTGCATCTGTTCTGGGAACGTAATGTGAGGAAACAGGTGCCTCACCTCCAACATCACGTCACAGAGCCTTGGCCTCAAAGCACGTCGAAATACACAACTTCTCAATCAAACAAAAAAAAAAAAAAAAGGGAAACAGAGGTCAGGACAAAGAATGCATTATGATAAAAGACTACATCCAGTTAATTCAGGATATACAGTTAGACATAACTAAGGATGGCTCCTAATAATAGAATACGACCATCCTGTTTCCTATGCAGTGCCCAGCTGTCATTGCTTTTTGCTGCAGCAAATGCAACAAAAAATTCTATTACTATCAGTCTCCAATTACTATAAACTGACTAATTAAATACACATTTCAAATTGTCTGTGGAATGAGAATGCAACATCTTTAAAAAAAGAAGCTAAAAATGGAAGAGCATAGCTGAACATTATACATCTGTTATTTTTCCTTTCTCAGATGCTTAATTCATATTTCATAGGATAATGCTGTAGCAGGTAGGACTACTTACTATTTAATAAATAAGAATTCTGATGATCTGTTATTTGTAGTGCTATGTTTTCTATATGCCTTAGTATTGCCTATTTCAAAGACAGCTTCCTAAAGAGAAAAAAAAAGAAGGTAATACAATACTTTCTCAGATACAAATAATCAGGATCAAAACTGAGAGATGACAGCTAAAGCTCTTGTCTCTAAGCATGCTGTCCCATTCCTAATCTCTAGAGACACCCTTACAAAGAAAGAGACATTAAAAGTACTCAAAAAAGAGTGTTCAAAAGAGAGGAGTAGTAGAACAAAACAGACCAGGGACTAACAAGCGTGAAGAACAGTGAGTGACAGAATCGTTTTTTTTTTTAAAGTGAGACTTGGAGAAGGCAAAAATTCTACAGATATATTAGTGGCTTATGGTATGATTTCTCAGTCAGTCTTTGGTTCTAAATAAGCAATACTTTGCTTTATAAAGGCTATGTGTCACTGGCAGTACTTGTGCAAAAACAGAGATGTTTTTGCTACTGTATTAAGCTTTTAATTTTCCCATTTTGTTAGAATGTTTGCTCTAAGACAGACACATATTAGCTTTCAAGGGATAAAGAATCCATCAGAAACGTTTGCTGGAACCCAGTGGGAGTTCTGTAAAAATTCTGAGTTTATGAAAGCCACGGCACCCAGAAGGGGACAAAATCTTGCCTCCATGCATTGGCTGATTATCCATCCTTCAATGGTCTCAGAACGAATTGGGCTGATGTGCTCACAGTACACCATCTCACAGCTTAACTCTACAGAGAGTTAAGTTTCTGTGGGACCCTTAGAGGGTCTCAGTAGGAGACTAATTTCAGAAGTTCATTCTTTATCCAAACTAAAACACTAATCTAGACTCAATTCCTGATTTTTGGTACTGCCACATATGCCAGACTTACTTCCAAAGCCTGCTGAGCTCACGTGTAGGACAGCTTCAAAGTCCAGCTCCTGCTGAGCTGAAATATACTCTCTGTTTTACCCCACACTGACTCCTGGGCTTTGGTTACTCCTGCCATTCCTCCAAGGACAAAATCGCACACAGGGAACTAAGGCTTGCTGAGGCAATCATTAGGGAGGAACTGCATTCCAGGTTGATCTGTAGGAAGGAGAATCCTATATAACAAAGATAACAAAGTGTAATGTTTTTTTCAATTAAAGTCTCAAAATATATTTAACATGCTACATTGCAAACATTAGTAGATAATCGGTACTTGTGCACAGTTGTTCATAATACTTCTTCAGACTGTCACAGCAATTCAGTAGACAACACATGGTCTGTCACTCAATTCGCCAAGTCCAGAGAGATGTCAAACTCCTGCTGACAGGGAGAGAAAGAGAAAAAAAGTGAGCTTGGGGATGAGACAGAAAACAAAGCTCATGGCTTTAGTTTCACAGTCTATGCACAGCCAGAGTGAAGGAAGGGGGAAAAAACGTTCCTCAGAAATCTCTCTCTTCTGCTTCTAGGGATGCAGCTTCAGCCAAATTGCTGTTGCTTCTTTTTCTTCAAAGGCACCTCAGACCCCAAGACACAGATACATCATTATTGACATAAAACCAAAGCTTTATTAAATATCTTCTCAAGAGTTAAAGCTTTATGAAAAGTGAAATAGGATGTTGATATAAGGCATTCAAAGAAGAGACTGAGAGATACATTTTTTTCAATTCGTTCAGTTCCTATCAACTACCAAAGTTTTCGTATAAATGTATTTACCTTATAAGAGGTCAAAACAGCCATCCCATTTATGATTCTTGCATGAGAAAAACCTACCTGCCTGCTTGAAACCTTGGAGAGCTAGTGTAAGGTCTAACAAAGGGGAGATTTTCTCCCATTTCCCCTCATTTCTGTCACAAACAAGAAGTCACAAATGCACTAAAAAGGCTGGAACTTCATTAAGTCTTTCTTCTTCCTCAGAAACAAACTGAAAGGAGGTTGTAGAGAGGTGGGTGCCAGTCTCTCCTCATAAGTAACAAGCAATAGAACAAGAGGGAAAAGTCTCAAATTGCACCAAGGAAGGTTTACATTAGATATTAGGAAAAATTTCTTCACTGAAAGGGTTATCAAGCTGTGGAACATGGTGTCCAGGGAAGTGGTTGAATCACCAGCCCTGGACATCTTTAAAAGCCATGTGTATGTGGTGCTTAGAGACATGGTTTAGCAGTGGTCTTGGCAGTGTTAGCTTAATGGTGGGACTTCATAATCTTAAAGGTCTTTTCCAACCTGAACAATTCTATGATTCATGGCAAGTCATAACAACTAAACCTAGGAATAAACAAAGCACAGCCAAAGCAGAGTCAGCAAGATAAGAGATGCTCCCCAAGTGAACATATAAAACACACTAAATATAAAAGGGAAGCAAATTATTCTTATGAGATGCCAGCATGTAAATTAAGTCTACCTGGGGAAAGATTAACTTGTGCATTAATGTTAGGCAGGCTTTCAACATCCAGTATGTACACTGTTTTAGAAACAGTCATTCATTCTTTGTAACACCTTCTTCCAGGACAGGATATATATACCACCTGTGTTTGGAATGGAGTCAGGCCTCCATGGTGAGAAAACACCTACAGTACAGTAACTGTGAAACACTGACATTGGCCTTTTCCAAGTCATTCCACTATGATCAATATTTACATGTATCCGTTTGCCACGTTACCATATTTTGTTATGTATTGCCATTATCAGCTTGTAATCTTCTCTCAGAATGCAATCATTTTGTTTCAGTGATCTAACAATGTGGGGACTTGTACAGAAGTAATGGTACGGTAAGGATGAGCAGAGCAAATGAACCCTGGGCTCTGAAGAGCACACAAAACTCCTGCCTCAGGGAGGCACAGGGCCTTGAAATACCCAAAAGGAAAGAGTCAGGGAAGAAGTGCCCAAAAAGTGAAAGACAGATGATTTATCAGAGGCCAAGTGTGGAAGGAAACCTGGTTTACAGAATTTCTCTCAGGAAGAGAGGATGAGAAAGTTCATACAAGAAGAGAAAATGAAGATATACGTACACATAGTCCTCGGTGAGGACAGGACTACAGGCAGGTTCTGAAACAGGGTGTGAGGACAGCATCATCTGAGAAGTGAAAGCACACATACCACATGAGTGCAATGAAGTGTGCATCCCTTTACTCACCTAAGAAATCATTCATTATATTGTTATTGAGCATTGAGGACCACATAGGCAGTATTTCTGATACAGCAAATTTTTCCCTTCAGAAGCTTTACCTTCAGTTGTAAAGACTTTTTTCTCTCTACCCAGAGTGTCAGGGTGCAGCAAGCAGGACCTGTCCTACAGGCCTGGGGAGGTGGGCACCAGCCAGGCAGGGCCCTCACTGACAAGGTCCCATAGGACGCAACTGGGGCAAGCAGAGCTGGACCAGCACACATGATTAGGGTCAGGCACTGCCCAGTATTTGCCAGGCATGTCCCCAGCACTAAAGTGGGTCTGAGGTCAAGCCAGGAAGTCAGTCAGCAGCTCAGGGTCTAGAAACTGAAAAAGAAATTAGGTAATAAAGCACACAGTTGTAGTAATGAATTTTTACATACAAGAATAGCTATTTGTCATTAAACGGGACCACAGTGCTCCACGAAAGATTTAAGACTATTTTAAAAGATGTTTAAATAGAGTAATGTGCTTCAGATAAGATGAATCATATCTCTACTACACTGGCTAGACAAATTTCCATTGACCGTAGACAAAGCCTCTGTCATTAGCTCATACAGATGTCTGCATTAGGCAGATGAATGCCATGTCTTAACGTTCAAAGCTGACCCTGGTAATTTCAAACAAGCTGCCAAGTACAATAGATAACCATTACTGTTACAGGATTAAATTCAAATAATTACCTAAAGACTTGAAGATATTTATCTAGTTTTCAGTAACTTGAATCAGTCAATATTCCTAATTCTTCTGGTGAGTACACCAGACTCCATCATACTAAGTACCTACATAGAATAGGTAAGATTAATTGCACCCAAAAAGTGCCTATTCCCCTTCATCAGCTATAAATGGATCCTTAGAAGAACAGTCCACTTAGAGATGAATATACTGCAAACCTCTGAGGTCAGAAGTGTTATGACTCTACATGTTTATATTATAAGAGAATGACTTATTCCCTGAATATGGGATGGAAGTATGAACCAAGATCTCCCAGAGTATTAAACTCAAGGAGTTTTTATCTCTTGTATTCAAACGATAATAGGAGATGTTTTTCCTCAATTCACTCTATTTAGCTGAGAGAAAAAAAATATTTATGCTTGCTTGTTTCATTCTAAGTCACCTACAAAGCTGCTGTGAAGATAATTTTACTATATATTCTTCTAAAAAAATTAAAAAAAAAAAAAAAAAGAAGAAGAACCAGAAGCAGGACTGCACTGAGGAACAGGGCAAACAGGCAGCTAAAAGACAGTGGTCAGGCATATTCAATTTTAAAGTCCATTTTTGTACAGTCACTATCCCTATAAATAATTTTGCTTGCTTACATTATATTTCTAAAGCACTTAAAAATGCAAAAAGTGCAGTGGTAAGCAGAACCGTTGTTACCAAGTCAGATGGCTTGCCCACTATAGTGCTGATTAAAGTGTCAGCACATAGCACATAATAATTAGTGTCAGACATACTATAGCTTGCAAATGAAGTAACTGCTGCTGGTCACTGTGTTATTTGTACTTCATACTCATAAAGCCAACAAAAGATTTATTTTTAACAGTTTTTGTTTCAACACTTGCCACACACTTAGATGCAAAACAGTCTACAGAAAGTGGAAGCAAGGACTGGTAGCCTGGGAGGAATCCAGAGGAATTGTGCAAGCTGACAGGGATTGCGTTAGGAAAGCTAAAGCCCAGATAGAATTAAATTTGGCCAGGGACACCAAGCATAACAAGAAAAACTTCTACAAGTATGTCAGTGATAAAAGGAACACTAGGGAAGATGTGAGCCTTCTCCTTTAGGAAACAGGAGAGCTGGTCATGAGGGATATGAAGAAGGCTGAGATACTCAGTGACTTCTTTGCCTCAGTATTCACCAGCAAGGGCACTAGCCATACCATCCAAGTTGCAGAGGGCAAAGGAAGAAGGAAGATCCACCCACTGTAGGCGAAGGTCAGGTTCAAGACCACCTAAAGAACCTGAAGGTGTACAAGTCCATTGGACCTGACGAGATCCATCTATGGGTTCTAAGGGAACAGGCAGATTAAGTTGCTAAGCCATTTTCCATCCTATTTGAATAGTCACGGCAGTCTAGTGAAGTTCCCACTGAATGGAAAAGGGGAAACATAACCCCCATTTTCAAAAGGGGGAAAAAAGGAAGATCTGAGCAACTACAAGCCAGTCAGTCTCAACTCTGTGCGTGGCAAGATCATGGAGCAGATCCTCCTAAAGGCTCAGCTAAGGCATGTGGAAAATAAGGAGGTGATTGATGGCAACCAACATGGCTTCACCAAGGGCAAATCATGCCTGATGAGTTTGATGGCCTTTTACTATGTGGTTACAGCATCGGAGGATTAGGGAAGAGCAACCAATGTCATCCACTTGGACTTGTGCAAACCACTCTACACTGTCCCACATGACATCCTGGTCTCTAAATTGGAGAGACATGGATTTGACAGATGGGCCCCTTGGTGGATAAATAATTGGCTGGATAGTCTCACTCCAAAGAGTTGCAGTCAACAGCTCAATGTCTAAATAGAGAGCAGTGACAAGTGGTGTTCTTCAGGGATCAGTACAGAGTTTGGTGCTGTTTAGCATCTCTGTCCGTGACATGGATAGTAGAATTGAAAGCACCCTCAGCAAGTTTGTTGATGACACCAAGCTGTGTTGTGAGGCCAACACACTAGAGGGAACGGATGCCACCCAGAGGGACCTTGACAGGCTTGAGAGGTGGGCCCACATCAATCCCATGAAGTTCAACAAGATCAAGTGCTGAGTCTTGCATCTGGGTCGGGACAATGCCAGGCACAAATACAGGCTGGGCAGAGTATGGATTCAGTAGTCCAGAGGAGAAAGACTTGGGAGTGTGCTCGTTGATGAAAAACTCAACAGGAGCCAAGAACATGTGAGTGCAGCTGAGAAAGCCTATCATATCCTGGCCTGCATCAAAAGAATCATGGCCAGCAGGTCCAGGGAGGTGATTCTCCACCTCTACTCTACTCTCATGAGACTGCACTTGGAGTACTGCATCCAGCTCTGGAACCCCTGGCACAAGAAGGACACGGACCTGTTAGAATATGTTCAGAGGAGGGCCACAAAGATGATCTGGAGGATCCCACAAAGGGCTTGAACATCTCCCCTACAAGGACAGGTTGAGAGAATTAGGATTGTTCAGCCTGGAGAAGAGGAGGCTCCAGGGAGACTTATTGAGCCTTCTAGTATCTGAAGGTAGCATACAGGAAGGCTGGGGAGGGACTTCTTCCAAGAGTTTAAAGATAGAATGAGAGGTAATGGGTTCAAACTGCAACAGGGTACATTTAGATTAGATGTAAGGAAGAAGTTCTTCACAATGAGGGTGGTGAGACACTGGAAAAAGTTGCCCAGGTCTTTTGCTGGCCACATATCCTGATAGGAAGTATACTATTAGGAGACAACACACAAGCCATATCCTTCCCTCCGATTCCAAATCATACATGAGGGATATGAGGTGGTCAACCACTGGCAGAATGAAAAGGTTGATATATTCACTCACAGCTCAAGACAAATTTAAGACAGGAGCAAACCAACCAAGGAACCAGGTGACCAGTCCAATTCTAATTGTATAGCCATGACCATAAAACAGTGCCATTGATGTATTCTTCCCTCATAGTGCATTCACTACATAGAGAAAAACACACACACACCCCTTCGATGCAGGCAGAGCCAGCTTTTATGCTGTTAACTTAGAGGCAGGACACCTCATGTTGCTGCTGAGGAAGGGGCACCTGGTAGTGATCTAATTGGTTCCCACCCAAGGCTGGCCAGACCCTGGGTAAAAACCAATCAGGAAGGTCGTTCCTGCCTGGTTGTGGACATCACCCACACGTCAACCCTGATTCAGGTCTGGGGGTTTAGATCCCAGCATTTCAACAGGGAAGTTGTGGATCACTGGAGGTGTTCAAGACCATGTTGAATGGGGCCTTGTGCAACCTGGTCTAGTGAAATGTGTCGCTGCCCACATCAGGGGGGCTGGAACTAGATGATCTTCAAGGTCCCTTCTAACTCAAACCGTTCAATTTAATGTGGGTTTGATACTTCTCTTAGACATGCGTTTTTTGTATGAAAAAAAAAAAAAAAAAACCAGTGCCACACTCTTATCAAGTTAAAGACTTAAGGTTTGGCAAAAACATATGAATCAAATTTAACCAAATAAAAACTACCTGTAGAGCTCTGAATCTATATAGCTAGCTAAACACAACAAATTTCTTCTTTTAAGGACAATTGCTCTTGTTGGTAGGCTGGGAGACACACAAGACACAAACTGTCACCCCAAGGACTCAGTCACACACTTGAAAACAAAACAGCACTGACTGCTCAGGCAGATTCATAACTTCAGAATTATGGAAAGAGAACCTTGTCTTCATTCTGGATAAACCTATCAGAAACAGAAATAATGATATAAATTGGTCAGTGTTTGTGAAATTATTTTCTTTGATACTACATCCAGAAGAATAATCACAGTTAAGGAATCTTGTTAAATCTTCATGTAAAATTGTACAAAATCACCTTAGTCCAGATTTCCATGGAAATCAAAGCCACTTTGTTTTGCCAATGACCAGGCCCAACAAAAATGATACTACCAGCCGGAAGAGAATCCAATACACAGACTGTATTGTATACAAAAAGGACATTCCATGAATGATCACTGGGGGTACAAACAGATCAATCAGCTGGTACATAATCGATGCTATCCACAACAATCCCACAAAAGATGTGACTGGGCCCACAACAGGTGGTACAAACAGTGAGCCGAGGGTTCCCATAGTTGTCATGGGAAACAGCCAGACCAGTAAGTTAAATACATAAGAAAAAGGTGCCCACATGGCGACTCTCACCCGGTCAGCCCGTGCTCGCAAAGGTCTAAACAGACCAGGGCCCAGCTCCAGGGAGAGTCAGGAGGTCTGCCCTGAACCAGGAAGCTCTGTGGAGTGCACTCCACAGACAGACACTCCTGACTCCCTGCAAGTGGTCCCCGCTTTTATCCCCAAGCAGACACCTGACCTTTGTCAACCCAGTGCGGGACCCCTGGGGCTCATTTCCCTTCTGGCTCTCCCTGCAGGGCCGGCCGCACCCTGGGGGGAAGCTATAAGGCAAACTCACCACCTCTGTATGAAGGGCTGTGGGAATCACCCATATGTCAACCTTAATTTGGGGCTTGGGGTTCAAACCCCAGCATTTCACACTTACAAATCTAAATTTAGCTTCCACTGTACCACTCGCTTCTGAAGTGCCAATAAAACCCTGGGATATGAGGGGCTGACAGTTCTGGTCTACCAGGAAGAGCACTGTCTCAAAAGTTGCCTTCCCTCACAAAGCCTGCATATATTTAAAATGACTGATACAATCCCAGTCTCTGTAAAATATTTTCTGTTTCTACATGCAGAAAGAGAGTAGCGTAAATGTTTGATTTTTAAAAAAAAGATGTTTCGACTTGAACTAATTTCTTGCTGAAATTCTCAATGAATGTCTGTTGTCTTTGGGAGAAGTCATTGCTCTTTTCCTCTTAAGATGCACCTGCTCTTTCTGTTCAGTTATTGGTTTCTTTATGTTTCATAAAATGCATCCTTAGTCTCATCTCAAAGTTGGTCTGGCTGTGTTCAGGTTTGCCCAATCTGCGGACAATTCAACTGAATCTCTTTCATTGAATCTAGAATGTTTGTGGCCTCAGTGATTTTTGTTATCACTCAAAACTTCAAAGAGATTACATATACGAGCTTGCTTCGCTGGCGTTGGAGATAACACTATGTTTAATGGTTTGAATTACCTTTGGTTCTGCTGGCATTTGGTTGACACAGGGAATATGCTTTACTGTCTCTTTTTTTCCCTTGGTGCTTCCATGCTCTTCATTCTGCTTCCATACACTGCCTCTCTAACCTGCTCTTGCTTTTATTTGTAATGTGAACAGAAAAATCTCCATTAAGTGGGTGTGGACAACACACACCTGTTTATAGTTTAGTGAAGGATGATGGTAGTTCAGGATGTGATATGGCCACTAAGCAAGCCGTGAGTAATATACCTTGGAGAACATAAAACAATGTGAATTATTGAAGCAGCAAAGATGTTTGCAGATGAGACTCTCAGGCCATTAGCTCAAGTAATGCAGCTTATTTCAAAACTATAGAAGTGTTTGTGGCTTTGACAGTCTGGAAAGATGCAATGGAAGTGGGGCTATCCATAATATGTGACCTTTGGGCAAGGGCATCTCTCTGCTTATCTTCTCTTCAAGCAGGAGTCACAAGCAGGGGTTCAGTTTCTGTGACTCAGTAGAGATTTTCTATCTGGGTGGTAACATTAAATGACATCGGGCTTTGTTAATCATGTATCAAATATCATCATAGTGATTCAGCTTGCTCTTACTACAGTGGACCAAAAGACTGAGATACTTCGCTCTGCACTTTTACTTTCAGTTAGTAGTTGAACTGTTGATGATGTCTCTCTGATGCATTCATGAACCTGCATAAGGGATCCTGAGCAAAATAATGGACAAGAATTCTCCCTCGCCACATATACTGCATTCCTGGGGGGATTTTGTGAGATGTACAGTCCTTCAAACTCTCAGGAGGATCAGAGTTTATTTAAAGAGAGAGAAGTCTCAGAGGGCAAATTGTAAACTGTGAAGATTAACAGGGAGTTTTTCAAAGGCATAAAGGGAACTCGGATGCCTAACTCACATTAGAAGTCAATAGGAATTAAGCATTTAAACCCATTAGTGTCTTGGAAAAGCTGCTTCTGAAAAGAAAGTTTTATGCTGTCATTGAATTTCGAAGGAGTATTCTGAAAATTCCTGAGTGGACTTGAGTTTCAAGTTCCCTGAAAAACTGTCAGAGGGTGGAGGTTTTTCAAGCTATACAGCAGCTGGGATAAAATGTCAGATATGCATGAGGTGTTTTCACCCACCAGCTGCTCTCCCCTCATATACTAAACACCTCACCACGACTTCTCTTTTGTAAAGACAATTGATCACCAGTGATATTGCTCTTCCTTCCCCCTACCAGATGTTTTCCTTCCTCAAGTGCTGTCTTGATGTGGAAAAGGGCTTTTTCAGCTCTCCGGTCTTCTTTCAATAGCTTTCCTTCAGCACAGTACTTGCAAAACACCTTTCCCTGTCACTTAGGTGTACTCTTACTTCCTTTATCCATAGTAAGCTCTTCACACTATTCACAGAGCTTTCTCAGCAGTTGCTCTGTATTTATTCACTATAGTTTAATCCATGAAATCTCACATACCTCTCATTGCAATACTGTTATTACTAGAGCTCTGAACATGGAAGATATTTATTTATCTGGCTGCCCCTCATGTCACTTAGTTTAAAGAATATATGTACCACTTTCTCTGACATTCTCTGGAAGCCAAAGCTGAAAACATATAGCATAGAGATTAATCAGCTAAATTTGTCATTTCAAGGAGAAAAAAAGAGGAGATGATATACTCATGACCCACATTTTTATGCTTCAACTATTCATTTTCCTTAGTGTAATAAAGAAAAAAGGCTCAGGGATGCTGAGACGTAAGCTTTGGCTGAATCCTGCACTTTGGCAGAGCAAGGCACAGAGAGCTGTGGTGCTCAGTTGAAGCATGCTGCTGCAGTCACTGGAAAGCCCAGGAAGAGTCTCTAGGCAGCAGAACATTCCCATTCAGGCAAATCAGTCTATCAGGTTTCATATACTCACCACCAGAGAAATTTGTCAGCTGAAAGCAGCAGGGAGAAAATTATATATCCAGAAGCTGGAGACATCCCCATAGACTCAGCAAGCTGAACAATTCAAGACTAAGGTGTGTGGCTGCAAAAGCAGTGTCCCAGAACCTATCACTGTATTTTCCACTGCACTTATTCTCTGCTGCCCATTTCATTGATGATACATCCATGACTGTTGCACCAGTTGCTGTCTGATAAAACGGCAAATTTATTTTAAGTATATCAGTCAAGGATTATGAGCATTAACAGTCACACTAACATTTTATGAAAAGAGGGTGAGGAGTAGAAAAGAGCCTAAGAAAGGACACCTCAGTCATACAGACACACTTTACATGAATACCCCCAGATCTTATATAACGCTTGCCATGTAGCTTTAGTAGGACCTACAGAAAACTCATTACTCTTCTTCACACTGTCCTCAAAATATCACCAGTAACAACAATCTCCATTTTAAAATTCTCCTGTTTTAATATGAAAAATTGGAAGAACTTCCTTTTTTTAAAAAAAAAAAAAATTAAACTGTTCTAATTTTCTCCTCCTTACTTTTCTCATTTCTTAGTGAGGAAATGAGAAAAGAAGAGCAAAGATGGACGTTTCCGACATTCTCTCTTTCCTATTTTTCTGTCTTTCCTGAGTAAGAGAACATAATTTATAGACAGAAAGACTGTTTTCTCCACCACTCACCACTTAATGCTTTTCCCTCCTCTCTCTTCCTTTCTTTCAGTGGGGAAAAAATAAAAAAGTATAAAACCAGAGTATATGACTTTTCATATAATTTTAGAAAAGTTGTTATTAGAATGTTGTTTAAGAAAAATGGTCTTGTGTGATTACATTTTAAAGTTTGCATTATTTGCCTACTGTAAATACTGTCTCACTAAGGTTTATTTGGGTGACAATGAGTAGCTTGAATAAAAACACTATTGTATGCTAAATTTTTTGCAAAGAAAAAATGCAAAACACAGATAAAACCAACAGTTCCTAACCAGATTAAGTACTCTTTTGATAAAATTCTGCACATGTTGATATTTCAGGTTTTTTTAGCTATCATCTGGAAAAGGAAAGAAACATAAGGAAATGTAAAAGTTGACACATAGTATTAGATATAAATGTAAAGTATAAATATGGTATATACTTAATATATGTAGTACAGCATAGAATTGTGTAGCAAAAATTTGCATACGTTACCTTAGAAAGTGTGGTAGAACCTGGTTGTGGTAACAAAATAACACAGAACAGATCTGGAAATCATAGAAATACATTTGGAAAATCCCACAGGTAGATAAATTAAAATAAACACCTGCTCATGTATGACTGTTGAGAGGAACTTAATCTTATACATTAGTCAATATAAGCGAAAGAAATGTGGGAAGTGCCCAAGCTGTAACAGAAGTTTGAGTGATAGATAATTAAATGTAAGACATATTTGTAAGGTGTAACTACATAAAATACTTGAGTAGTTTTAGAGTACCTGAGTGAAGGAATCATAGTGCAATACAAGAGCAGGGATGCATGAGATAAGGCATGGGAGCAAATATGCAGCTAGTGTAGTACTGCAGTACTCCACTCAGCTGTGGGGAGCTTGTCCTATCCAGGGGGCTTAAGGAAAGTTCAGAAAGCAGAAATAGGAACGTTCATGGCACACAGGGGCTGAATTATAAGGAAATTAAAAGGCCTGAGTACGCGTAGCTTGGCTAAGTGTACTACTAAAGGGCAAGAGAAGGAGGTCTTGCTAAGAGTTGTAAAGCATCCTTTAGTACAATACCTGAAAATACAGATATCAGCAACAACATGAATTTAAGAAGGGGAAATTCAGATTGAATGCCAGACAAATATCCTTCCTGATATTGATTTCTATAAGACTAAAATGTTTCTAAAGAAAATCAGAGAAACTTGGAGACTTTTCAAGTCAAGCTGGAGAAAACACTTAGAAAATGCAGAGAAAGAAGTTGCTTTACCAGGAACACAGAGTGGACTTTTTTAAAAAAAGATCTTTTGTCAATAAGACTTTTATGGAAATAAAATTGCATTGTTGAGAATAAGAGATATTAGTCTAAAAGTACTGAACCATTGCAAATAAATTCTTTCATGTAAATTAAATTAATCTAAACAATGGGAAGGAATTTCAAAATAACTTAATGTGAGATTGTATGTAGAATTTGGGCCACAAGTCAAAACCAGTTGTGAGTAGAAAAAAATGCAGTCTGGCTGCATTCTTCCTTCAGTGTTATCTATTATTTTGGCCAACACAACTTCATGGGCCTGCCTAATGTTTGTAAAGTTCAGAATAAGGGCAGTGCTATTCATCCAAGGACAAAAAAAGTATAAGACAAGACCATAAAATCTGAATTTATAGGCTATAAAAATGCAGTCTGAAGAGACTTAAACTTGGTATATAAAATCTTAAACAGTATAGTTAATGCCAAATGCACTGACTGTTTTGGGTTTTTTGTTTTGTTTTTGTTTGTTTTTGTTTTTTTTTTTTTTTACTGGGAGACAGATAAGAGTACAACAGGCATAATTGCAAAGTAAAGAAAAACAAATTTGAAACAGATGTCCTGTGTCCCATTTTTCTTTGCACAGAGCCACAAGTGTATGCAGAATAGCTTATGAGTCAGAGGCTGAAGCTTAAACACTGGAGGATCATTCAAGAAACAATTATGGCAAATAGCATCCTGAGGGGATTAGAGCATTAAAAGAAAATGAACCTTAATAAGTGAATAGACTCCACTTAGTCCCTGAAATTTATCATGTTCATAAACCTCAAAACAAATAAGCTAACAGAAAGATAAAAGGTAAAGGTAGTCCACTTACTTGACAATATTTTCTTGTCTGTGTCTGAGTATAATTCCAATCTTCACTTCTGCTGTTGAATGATAACACAAATATTAAATGCGCATAAATACATTTGAGACATTTAAAGCCTTTCAGAATCTGCTTTAGGCTAAATTAACAAGAACATTACCTCTGAAATCTGATGCAGCTGCTACTAATAAAAGGGCCAGTACTGCAGCCTGAAACAGCTGGAGATGATAACTGAAAATAGAATTAAGGCTCAGTAATGCAGGTTTGCACTCTAGAGGGAATTCTGGACAAAACCTGTGTGTGGCCTCAGATCTATGGTCTTGTTCTGTACAGGACCTCAGTGACGTGGCACACAACACCTCAGCCCTGGTCTTTCTGAGGATGGCCACACAAGTTCTGGCACATGGGAGGTCCATGTACTAAGCAGGAACACCATCCACATGTTCAGACATGCATAAAGATGAAAGCCTGCAAGTCAAACTGGGCAGAAGTGCAGTCCCTTCCGCCCTGCTGCCTGACCTTCCCACCTGGGAGAGCACTGTGCCTTTTCTCCCCTTTCCCCAAATGTTCTGTGTCTCAATCACTTTCATGTCTCTGGCTACTCTTCCCTGCATGCTGCAGTGCACAATTATTGAGAAGAATTACATGACATATCCTTAAAGTCTCTCTGTTTAGGTGATGACTTTATACTAAAAACTCTTACACTTTTCACAAGAATTCAAGACTGATGTGCTACAGTGAAAAGCATTTATTCTATGTGACATAGACCTTCCCTGGGCTCTAGGAGAGAATGGAAAACAGGTACTCCACCTACAGCTGCCTCAGAGGCAGAAGAAGGGGAGCAAAGGAAGCACACATTGCCTGGGGTCTTTCATATCTGATATCCTGCTATAACAATAATAGCATCACCTGCTTGAGAAGAAAGTGCAAGACAAACATACAATGTCATACCCTTTAGAGGAATTTTCTTTCTGACTTCAGGCTAGTAGCGGCTGCCTGCTCCTTGCTATTCTCAGAGAATTTTACAACACCCTGCTGTTAAATGTAGCTTATGACTAATGGGGTATGCCTTATGTCAGAACTCAATATAAAGTATTTCTATTATTCCTCAGGAGCACCCATACCAGTGAACTTGCCACAGAGGTCTCCAAACCTTCATCAAAAAATGACTTTAGGAAGTACATATAACCGAGAATCAGGCTCTGTAAATGTCATCAGCCTAGATCTGAAAACAATACAGATCATGGTCTTCAGGTCCTATTAGTGCTGAGACAGTACAGACCCAGCCAGGCTGTAAGCTGAAGTGGTTGACATGGTACTAAGGACTGAAGACCTAAACTACAAGAAATAAAAACCTCAATGTAAATATTGATTTTTTTTATTTTTTTTTTAATTTTTTTTTTAATATCTAGCCTGTGGTTGACTTACAGCCCACCAGAATGTGCTGGCCTGCTCTTAACTTTGGGCAGCTACAGTCTGGTCCCAGCTATTTTCCTTCACATGGACAACCGAGGGACAACTGAGGAAGAAATGAGATTGACTGCCATGCAATAGGTCAACTGCACTGAATAGGCTCACAGGGCTTGGCCATGATAGAGGACAAGGGAAAAAAAAAGCCTCCTTTTGGAACTTAAATGAACTTTGTAAGACTGCATTAGCAAACTGGAGTGATATATGGTGTTCCTTCAGATGAGTGATGGACTTCATAGAGTCTCTAGGATTTCTCTTCCTTGACAAATGCAGTTAGAAACAAGCAAGCCAAATATTTTTACAGATTTACACCCTTAACAATTTGGTAACTGGACTCTAGAAAGCTTAGCTGCTAACAGAGAGATGAGAAGGGGGTAAGAAGGTGGTCCCACATCAGTTACCTCCTTGCTCTTACCCCTCTCTCTGCAACAGCTGTTTTGCTCTGGGGCTTCAGTGTTCTTTGCCAAGTCCTGGGGACTTCACAGCTGCATCCAGAATTACCATCTGTCTGCTCTTCCCTAGGTAGATCCCCAAGGTCTCTTCTATATGGATTATTTTATTTTTTTTAATAATTGCTGGTTGTTCCTGGGTTAGAGGGAGAGGGAGAATTTGAGTCCTTCCTTTTTCCTTTTCCTCCCAAAAACACAGAATCAGCTACAGGCATAGCAGCAGGATCTGCCAGCCACCATGGCCAGTGGTGGAGTGTTTGAAGAGAAAAGATGGGGACTGGGGACTGAGGAAAGATGGACAAACAGGCTTCAGTAGAAGGATGTTTTGGGGGAATGGGAGCACCATGGAGAACTGGGAAGGATCAGGAGGAGACAAGATGCTCTGAAACAGATTATTGAGGAAAAGAGGGTAGCTCTGGAGAGAGAAAAGAGTAGCAAGAGCTTGAGAGGAGCTTGTAGTGGTGAGACTGTAGTGGAAGTCAGCCTTCATCTTTGAGATGTTGACTTACGGCACTAAGGATCTGGGTTTTCCTCCTTTTTCACAACACAATTCATTTGCAGCTTTCCTCATTGTGTCCATGCATAGTAGGGTCCTGATGCTTTTAGTTTTCATATTTAACTGTCTTTTTTCTTGGGACACTACCTCTTTTCCAAACCAGCACCAATGTTCTCAGGGAAAGACAAAGTCATGTCCACTCCTTCCCTGCCTTTCTTACCCCTTTTCTTTATCCTCAGCCATTCACACAATTTTCAGTGGCCTACTCTCAAGTTTGATAAAATCATCTTTCTTTAAGCCTGCAGTTTTTGCATTACATCCATCACCTCAAAATGACTGAATAGAGCCTAAGACTCCATGGTAGCTGAAGCACAGCAATTCCACATTTCCAGGCTGACAGCACTATTTTCCTCCTAGAGGAAAACATTTGTCAACACTTTATTTCATAGTCACATGCACAGGTCACATAACTTATAATAAACTGAAGATATTGCATAGCTTTTCTACATGCAACAAAATTCTGTTGAGAATTGAGATGTCAGGAATAATTTATACTCTTTTTTCATACCCCTGAGTAGACATAAATAACTATCAGACATCCTGCATGGCCTCTGTCCCATTAAATACTGCTTATTAACATCTGTTAAAATTAATATCTTTTTTACCCTCTCACCATTAATAATTTTAAAATGTGCTGTGTTTGTCATTAGTGCAGTATGACAGGCAGTAGAGACCCTTCCCCTCTTGCTTTAATCTCTAGTAAATTACATAACAGTGCTAGCCTTTGGGACTGCAGAGTTTTGGATACATCAGCATTTCCTTTTACCAATACACATTTTCCCATTTCCATCCCTAAAATTATGTACTGCAATGGCTTGACACTCTACACATGACACCTTAGGTCCTGCATTTGATTTTCAAGTATTTTAAATGTGTCATTTCTTAACTTAGACAACCAGGAGAGGGGAGGGAAAAAAAAAAAAAAAAAGGCAAGCAAGCAAAACCATGGCCTATTGCAGTATAAGATTTGAGCCCTGCATAAGTAGATCTGTGCAAGCAGGTCTAAAGGAAAGAATCAAGTCCGGCATTTCAACCAATATCACTAAAATCAACAGACTAATAGAAGCTTCAATCATTAGGAACTTTGGAAGGAGTCAACCTTAAACTAACATTTGCAGTTTCTCAACATAAACCTACGACAAGATGTATGTTCATCACGATTGAAAAATGTATTCTTATTCACTGCTGCTGCCCAGAGCCTTTCTCAGGTCACACAGCACCTCCTGCAGCTCTTCAGGGCTCAGTGTGGATCTGTCCTCCAGGACCAACTACACACACCAAAGCTGTACTGAGATTCGGGATAGAAAAACACAATGCAAACAGCAGCCTTGTAACTGTGAGCATTTTTCAGCTGAAAATTAGTGTGGTCTACAGACAGCATTCAAATGTGAAAATATTTTACTATGCATTACTATTGAATTCTACATACTTCTCTCACAAGGGGCTTCAGGCCCGTGTTTGCCTGGCACATGCAAAGCAGCAGTGATCTGAGGTTGCAGAGCAATGTGGATACAATTCCGTATTACTTGAGGAATAGTTTACAACAGCCTAATTAAAGGCCATATTACCATGCATATGCTCCCCTGAGTGAAGCAAGTGCTGTTGGCAGTCTTCACGTCTACAAACAGAAGGGGATGCAGAACGGTTTGTTTTCCAGTCTGGAACATGCCCAGAAGCTATCATGTTTACTCTTGTGCTTTCAGAAGCTTCTAGAGACATTGTATTGCCTGCAACACCAAACCTTCAGTCACTTCAGATGGTGTCTTCACTGCTGTTGAGACAGGAAAAAAGGAAATACAGGGTATAAATCCATGGTATGGCTGCTGCCCGAAGAAACCCTCAGTTCCCATCAGACTCTATAGAAACCGAGAATGTCCTATACATCACAGACTTGGCAAAAAAAAGCCCTCCAATTCTTGTGCATAGAATAGGGCCCAATAAAGTTGGCTAATACAAAGAAAAAAAAAAGGGGGGGGGAAGATAGGACGGGAACAGATGCAAAACCTTGAACAAACACCTTCTCTTTATAATTCCAAATAGCTCCTTTCTGCAGGCTTCACAGCTACCAGGACCTAGGGGATCAACTGACGTCATTTACCTGGACCTGA
>NW_008591543.1:42857-50125 GCF_000691845.1 Merops nubicus | reverse complement strand
ATATATATGGATGTATATATAGATATACAGAGATACTTATTTCATTAGGGCTTCTCAAAAAATCATCTGACTTCAAATACCAACAATACCTTTCTAGCTTGCACCACAAGGGAGAGAAATTGTTTCTTCTCCTTTTTGTTCTCGGCTGAACACAAGGACAGCAGCTCTGGCTCAGATGGAATCCTCTTCACCTCTCCCTACAGTGGGTGGAAGTGAACAGGAATCTCTTTCCACCAAAGTGCAAATCACTGCCTACTTCCAAGAACGCCAAGGAGCAGGTAGAAGAGCTGCCCTTGTTGCACATCTCGCACAGGCTTCCTCCCCTCAGTCCCTGCCTTCTGCCACCCCAGACCCATGCTCAGACCTAGAGCTCCAGGAATTCGCTCACTTCATCCTGTGGGCTGGCCTAACCATGCCCCTTCACCTTCTGCCAGGGTACATCATTCCTCCTCCCTATCCAGGGTGCTGTGTGTGCTCCTATTCCCTTCCACTGATCCACACTAGGTGCTCTGCAGTCACTTGTCCCCTGTAAAGGTTCCCTATTGCTCTAGTGTTCCCTGTGTTAGGGTCATGCGTCTCTCTAGCACAGACAAAGTGACAATGAAAGTTAGTGCAGGTTCAGCTAGGAAAAAAAAAAAATCTAATCTGGATGCAAATCCCTGCTGAAGCCTTTTCTCTTCCAAAATCACTCCAGGAGTCACATTAACACATAATACGAAATCAAGACATTTAAAGAAAGCGTATTTGCGTCCTGGTATCCTGCCAGACACTGCAAGCCCTCACTGACTATACAAGCTTTGCTCTGACTGCCTTTTTAGCAGGCATTTCTCTCCAGGAGAACACTACGCTCCATTCAGCACAGCTGCAGACGGAAGAACAGCATGTGCAGGTACCACTATTTCTATGCTCCCCAACTTCCCAAAGGACAGTCAGGCTCAAGCTAAAAGGGAGGAAGATACCTCTGCCTTTACTTAGGGATGTTTGGGTTGTCCTTTTCCCATAAGGAGCAAACTGATATATTAAGATTTTAAACAGGAGAAACAGGTAAACAGCCACAAACACTGCACAGCTTATTAACTTGTCACTAGGCACAATTTTGAAATATCCTTTTAATACCTGAGTAACAGTTACTCCTGAAAAATGGATTTGTGATGACAACAGGAACAAAACATGGCATGCCAGCATCAATGAGTGAGAAAAAAGAGCATGAGACATTTAATGAGAAATAAACTGCAAGTATGAGGTCTCTGCTCATCAGCTAGGATCAGTCCTACTTTACATGTACAGCACACCAGGCAAGGCCAGGCCCTCACCAGAGACAGGAGAGATGGCTGCAACCCCCTCTGAGCAGCGCTTCTGTGAGCCTCTGGACAAATGTGGTTCAAAACAAAGGCATCACTGCAGTGCCTTCAGCAGTGCCCCACACAGCAGAGGAAATACTGCGACACTTTTAACCCATACCATCATGTTAGAAGGTGCTGGTACCCCAGGGCAGAGGTGATGTTCGGAGTAAACCAGCAAAGAGCTATAAAAACAATTCATTATGATCAAAAAAGATGTTTCAGAGCCGCCTCCCTGGCTACTGACTCATGCCACCATGGCACTGAGTGAAGTCTTTTAAATTAGATTATATTTACAGTATCTTCCACACAAAAGGGTATTGCATCATCTGATTAGCAATTACATTAGGAAAAGCAATAAAATGACTGATAAATGGTCTTGCCACTTTATAAAGAACCATTTAAACAGAAGAATACCAAGAACTGAAATGCAGGACATTCTGGGTAAAAAAGGTTTTGGCATTAACAGGAGAGAGAAATCAGGGCTAAGGCTGCCATAGCAACATCGCCCCAGCACTCTGCATGCTGAAACATTGACTCTTCCTGGGAATGTTACAGCACTTTTAAACACATTAATTACTGAAAGGATCCTAACAACAAGGTTTGACAGAGATATGAAGGGTTACTGCCAGCTTAGCTGCCATATGACTCCTGGAGGTAAGCATGCAATTTTCTAATTAACCTGATTAGATTTAATTTGGGGTTGTATTATACCTAAACATGGCATTATTGCTTGTTCCTGAGAATACGTCTCTTTTCAAACCTGCTCCCGATAACTAACAAAAACTAAGTTTTAAGACCTGGCATGAATAACTGAACAAGAAGGTACTGAGCTGAGTGATCCTGGGTGAAGAGCAGCAGGTCTAGAGAACAAAACATACTCTTGCAAAATGTGTTCACTTCAGGACTTTTCAGCTAAAAGTAAGGTACAGAAGGAACACATGACACTTCACCATGGATTAAAGAGGAAATGCATTCAAAGCATTGAAAAGACAATAGTCACAAAAGGATGAAAATTATTTTAAAAACAAAACAATGTACGCAATCAAACTATACCACAGTCCCTTGGCAACACCTGTACAGTCCCTTTGCAGCCAACCTCAACCTAGGTTCTTATTCAGGAATTACTCTACAGCTGCATATGCACATCCCAGCCCCGCTTGTAGAGCTTTCTGAATGTAAAAACTTTCAGTGATGTTTTCCAGGTTTCATCTGTACCTATGGGTTTGGGAACATTTCATATTGCCTGAATTAATTATATGGTTCTTCTGCACCTCCCACATCACAGTTATTTCTTACCTTTTACACAAGGCCATTCAGCTGAGGTAAAAAACACCTCTGAATAATATTTTGCTGCACCAGCAAGTTATCAGTGTAGCTACAAAGTGAAACAATAAAAACCACTAAGTACCAGGGTAAAGCACCCTACTGAATTGCTGTGAGTGCATTCACCTGTATAAAAAATCCTGTTGTGAAATAGCATGAAATTAAATTAATGTAATTGAAGAGTATCACTATGTAGTAGAACAAGGAGATAGCGCACCCTGCCTTAACTCCCTAATAACCCATATAAACACAGAGAACAACACAAAAGTTAAGTGCGTCTCAGACTTCTGTAAAATGGCACTCATGCTGGTCATCCACCGTGTATCACTCCTGTGAGCACAAGTGGAGAGGGACCAGACGTTCAGGCTTTCTAGGTCCACTTGTCCTGGGAGCCCCCAGACAGTGGTGTGGCTCCAGGCAGCCCTGCTGTTCTTTGGGACATGCTCATTCCCTCTGCAGCCACATCCTTTTATCACAGCTTTTTCTGCAAGCTAAAAGCAGCAGTGGCTGGCACAGCAATGCACCAGTTGCAGAAACAAATGAAGTCTGTCATTACCTGGCAGCCAAGAGGAGGCGGCATCCAGAGACAGAAACAGGGGTTGTCCCCAGGCACAGAGGGAGGCACAGGCTGGAAGCTGCTGACCATGGAAGCAAAATGCTCGTACCTAGCTAGAAGCAAGCTCAGCCTAAGGCACTTACCTAGTTCTGAGACCACCCTGTGCTGAGAAGAAGGCAAAAAAGATAATGGACCAGAAAAGAGATCACAGTGGCTTCCGTCCTTCTTATGTAAAGTTCCTTCACTCCTTAGCAGCAAACACAAAACCTGAGCAGCAGCTACCAGCCGTTTAAGAGCAAACTGAGAAGCAATTAAGTTCAGCAGCCCCCTTATTTCCAGAGCATCAGGGTTTTTTGACTCAGACACAGCTGAGTCAATCAGTAAATGGTTTACCCATGACAACCTAAAGCACTCGCTGTTCCTTAAAATAGACTTTTCCCAAATCAAGATCCTAAGGACCATGTATGATATTGAACAGAGGAGCCAGGAGCAAGAACCAACTTTTTTTGTTTAGAGGAAACGGCACCAAGAACTGAAACGCAAGTACTGGAGCATGCTGACAAGTTGCCTGGCCTTGGGATCAGAACTGCATAAATGTTTGCTAGGCTTTGGGGCAAGGTTTCCAATTATTCGGCTACCTCTAGCCAGAAAGGAGACAGACAGTACTGCCAGTACAAACCTGGTACTTCTGGTTTAAATAAGGTTTGCATGTACCATTATGAAAACACTGAAGGATGCTAAGTGCTCTGCCTAGACTAACAGAAACAGAACATGCTGTACCTTTGCTCTACTTGTAATCTGTGATGTACAACCCAGTGCTGAAGCAAGTGTGAACTCTCCAAACACTGTATTTCTTTCAAGAATCACCAAGAAACACTCATTTCTAAGAATGTTCCCAGAACTCTGATTACTCACTGAGGAGATCTGGAGCTGGTTTTCCAGGTGACAGTGCCTCAGCTCACAGAGACACTCAGGTAGGGAAGGGACATACCACACTCACCAACCCAGGGTGATGAATTAGGAGATCAAAACTTGTGTTGTCTGGTCAGTGCTAGCGCAGCTACAGCAGAGACTGGTGCTACATGATCTTGCACACTGTTGCTCACTTGCTGACCTGTCCTGCACTCCTTTAGAGCAGACACTTGGCAGCCTTCAGACAGGCTGGGTGAAGGTAACGTAGGCAGCTGATGGAATAATTAGGGTTTTCCAGCTCATGCTGCTAAACTGCAGCACTCGGCAACTAAAATCCTCCTGGGCTAAAACTGCAGCTTTACTTCTATAAGCTTTCTCCTTTTCATCTTGAGTACAGAAGACCTCAGCGTTCTGTATTAAGTCCTGATGTTTATCCCCCAAAGGCTCACTCCATTAGCAAAAGAAAGCTGCCCATATAGAGGGAATAAAAACTGAAAAGATGTCTGAAACAGTCGCACCATCTGCTCTGATTCATGAGCCTGTACATCCTCATCGCTCCTGTATGCCAGTCATTTCATCTCATCAACTCACAAGCTTCTCGGCACACGAAATCAGGCCACTGACAAATACTCTGAGTTAAAAGCAAGCCTGCTTTAAGTGACATGTAAGGAAGAATCAAACCAGTAATTTAATTACTCTCAAGTTATTTGCTTTTCAAGTGATCAAATTTAAATTATCCCCAAATCCCTTTCCCTCTAACTCTTCTTCACATAGTGATTATGATGCCAAATTCCAGCTGAGATATAAGCCCTCCTAGCATTAAAGTATGAGAAGTAAACAGACACAACCTCAAACACAGCAGCAATAAGACATCTACAATTAGTGTCTAACAGGTGAAAAAAATGAGAAATAGAGCATACAAATGAATACACCAAGAGCAAATTGTTTTTACAAAGCACGTGTTTAAATCCAGTCAGCTTGCAATGGAGCTATTGTACTGTTCAAGTAAAAACACACACACACACACACAGAGCCCACTCTAAAAACAAAGAACAATTCTCCTTGCTTGCTGCCTGCTTGCAGTTTATACCCAGCTACTTCATTTGTTCCAAACATTCACTTACCTTGATGCTTCAAAATAAAATAAAAGGTTAAAATGTAAAGGAAATATACAGAATTAATAGAAAACTACAGAATACAACAGCTTGTTCTCATAGAAAAGACAGGTCCTGAAGAATTCCTAATCTTGTTAGAGGTTGACCAGATCATGAACTTTCACTAGAGAGATTATCAACATATTGCTGGTGTCCCATCTCAGGTATCAGGGGAAGCAGCGTTCAAGGCACCGATAGTATCCCGTTCCACAGCAGCACTAGGATGACAAATTACATAAAGTTGAAGGTATGTTTTGAAGGGGGGGGGAAGCAAACAGCTACTAAAATCCAAAAAGAAAAAAACCAGCAGAAGCCAATGAATGTAAAAGCCAAAATTGCAGAAATCCTGTCAGCTTCCAGGAGTATCCCTCAAGAGAATTCTTTAGTTCACTGCCACAGTGCCTCTTTTCCCTTTCTCAGGCAGTACCAAGTACAGTTAAAACTTCATCCTTCTCTTCAGTTGTGACTCAACAGAAAATATTGTACTTCAGAGGCAGAGAGAAAGCTGTGCAGCTATTGCTACTTTACTCCTCCTCGTCAGCTGCTTACTGCCTAGCTCCTCACACACGCAGCCTCCCCACTTCACTCGCGCACCAACACTCCTCGCCACGAAATGATTCTCCACTTTATTATCCATTCAGAAGGAAATAGGAACTGATGGAGCCAATCCGGCCAAAGGCAGAACGCACTCCTTCGGCACCGGCAGAGCAGGCAGCACAGCGCAGAGAGCCGATGTGGAGAGCTGGAAAAGCTCTCTGTCTGACTCCTGGCATCCTGCAGGACTGCGGAGCAGGGGGGCTGGGGAAGAAAGCCCACGACTCAATATAATAGCCAGCTCCAAGAAGATTCTTTGCCTAAGTCTTTTGATAACTCCTGTTCACCCCCAGACTAGCCCGCAAGATGCAGCGATGCCCTCACTGAAATGAATCGTATCCAGTTTCCAAGGAAGATTAGTATCAGTTCTGCTGAGTGTGGGGGATGGAACACCCGCTGATCTCGCATTTCCCAAAAATAAAAGTCACATTGTTACATAAAAGAATGTCTGCAGAAGTGTTGTGCACAGTACCAGATCCACTCACATCGTACCCACACTTATCTCCTGGGAGTGTCTCCTGGCAGCAGGCACTCTTTCTGCAAGAAGTGCCTGAACTAAAGGCACCATTCATTTGCCCCACAAGCTGTTCGAGGGGCATCCAAGGCACTGCTACTCAGAAAATATTCCTTGCCAGCTGACCCATGTTCACATCTTCCTGTTCACAAATGTTGCCTGCATCCCGTCCCCCTTCTTCATGCACCCAACACAAGCACCCACCTCCTTCACAAATGATGTTTCTTTGCCTTCAGCACCAAAGGCACTGTATGGGAGCTATGCATATTTCCTGGTATTGCTCAGGGACAACTCACTGCATCTTTCAAAACAATCTCTTCACAGAGTGGGGTGGGATCTTGAAGAGGCCTATATGACTTAGCTGTGGAAATGCCACTATCCTCCCATCTGCTCCAATACCTCCTACCTCCCTGCGAGCCAGCCTTGCTGTGAATGATGCTTCCTCTCCAATCTCTTACCTACAACATCATCAACTTTTATTCACTGCTTCCTCCACAAGCACCACTGTGCTCCCAGCCCCGCCCTTGTGGATTCTCCTGGAAACTTTCACCCTCCGCTCCCACAGCTCCATCCCAACACCTTGCTGAAGTGCCAACTAACAACAGCCAGCCTGGTGTCCCCACCAGCTCATTTTCCAATGGATGTAAGCACAAGCTTTGCATACAAGTAGACCAATGCCACAGTTCACAATACGTTGTCTCAGCAGCACCGCTGGTGAGAAGTACCCACTCGCTCTTTCCATGAGCAGCCACAGCACTGCCCCTTGCAGCCAGGCACAGAAATCGAACCACAGACCTCCTTTCAGATGCCCTGCTAGCCTGGTGTTCCTCTGCGGTCACTCTCATCCTCCATCCCCCAGAAAACCCTCCCTC
>NW_008591543.1:41763-42826 GCF_000691845.1 Merops nubicus | reverse complement strand
TTTCCCTTGCTGAAAGGGCAGGGACCATAGGTCGAATTTTCAGAAGTGCTTTAGCTTTAAATGATTTTAAGAGTCTGACCCCCTGAGTTTCTCATTACATGTTTGCACCCTGCAAACAGGAGAACAGGGCTCCTACCCAGCTGAGGGCACCGAGTTCCACTGCAATAGAAATGATCGCTGCTAAATACCAATTATGGCACTTGAGCTCACAGCCGAAGCTCTGTTTGAAATTTCACCCACATAATGATGAAGACTGCCCAACTGAGAAAATAAAAAGGCAATCCAAGATTTGCGCAGCTCTTGCTATCTTCAAAGCTGTGCATATGCATTAGACAAAAGATCATGCCAGGGGTCTCTTTCACAACAATAGTTTAAATAAAAAATTATTAAGCACCTATAAGGCAACACTTATTTGCATTAACTCTCTATAGCACCTGAAGCACCCATCACATAGCTCCCCCCCTCCAGGCTTTTACATGCCCTATTTTTTTCAAAGATCCTACTACAAGCAAGGCCAATGCCATCTTGCCAATGCTTCCTCTGTCCTTCACCGCTCCTCCTTGGTCTTTGCACATCCCTGCAGCCACCAATACCAGACGTGAGCACATCCAAGTCAAAAATGCCCTGGGATGAAACAATCCTGCAGACACAGCTCTTGAGACCTAAGAGCCTGTGCAGATTGCAAAGCGCTGCCACATACAAAAAATCCCAGTACTCCCATGGCTGCCTTTAAGAAAATGAGCAGAAAAAAAAAAAAAAACAAGGAAAACGCGAACAAGTCTCATTAGACAAAGAGACAGGAGACATTGCTAATGGAGGTCATGAGCAATGAAGTGCTGGAACATATCACTGTCCTCCACCGCAGCTCAGAAGGAGCTGGAGAGGAAAATTTGGCTATGAAAATATCAAAATACAAGTGCTCTCAGAAGCAAGGAAGATTGCACCTTTCAAACATTTTAAAACCTTTCAGTAATGCACAGGAGATTGAGACAGGCTCTGCTTTTCAGGTATGATTTGTTTACTGAAATAATGCAGATCATTCAGAACTGGCAGACTTGCCTCT
>NW_008591543.1:33190-41751 GCF_000691845.1 Merops nubicus | reverse complement strand
TGTCCTTTACCTTAAGGCTCAGAGCACTGAGTTATTTGCCTTCTACTAGAGAAATAAACTTCCACTTAAAAATTTAAATACTTCTTACTGCGACTTTTTAATTCACCAACAGATTTTAATTTTAGGTTGAGCCAGCAGGGAATTATTAAAACTGATAAAGCCAGGCTCAGCTATATAGGCCAAATGCTTTGATGTCTGTGAGGTATACATTACCCTTTCTTCTTTTTTAATCCTCATTATCTATTTCATTCCAACTTCCTGTAAAGTACCGAATTACTGATAAAATTGTAAAAGTAAGCAATTCCTTCACGAGCATGAGTGGATTAACCAAAGGAAAACGAGCACACTTCGAGCACAGGTCCTGCTCCTCCCTCTCCCACACTCGCACTCCTTCTCCCTGCAGGAAGACAAGCAAGAACACTACTAGTGTCCTGGCTCTTGGGGAAGTACAAAACTGTATGGCTAAGTAAATTAGAGGGTAGAAATGTTACATAGAGGTGAAACAAAGAGATAAGAGGGAAAAAAGTCAGGAGATAGGTGTGGGGTATGATAAATTAGAGTTGTGCAGTAAGCAATGGAACGGGAGCCTGGACAAGTGTGAGGGCCGAAGAGAGAGCACGGAAGAACTCGTGACCCTGGGACAGGCTGACGTGATAAGGAAGTAGAGTGAGGAATGAATGTAGAGTCACCACAACCACCACGGAATTCCAGAGGACCAGTTAAGATATCCCACAACTTGTCTGTAGAAATTATATGAATCGTGTGTGTGTAAAAAATAAAAGTCTCAGTCTCAGTCTTAGTCTTGGCTTCATTCCTGAACCTGGTCCATGCAATCAGTTGCCAGAAACGGTGCCTGTATTGGGATTTAAAGAGGCGACCTAGTGGCTGTACCGGTGGCCACGCTTGGCTGAACTACAAGAGCTGAGAGGCAGCTCTAAGGACGCACCTACAGACCCTTCTGCTGGACAGAGGGGAAGCAGCCGAGAACAAAAACAATGGGAAGAAATATATCAAAGGACCAGAGAAATGAGCTTGATGACATGAAACATATTTTAAAGCATAATCACCCTTTAGACAAAAACAATCTAAAGAGGCTTTTATTACGGGCCCATAGCCAAGACACTGATCTAAACACCGCTAACATTTTTAACCCCAAAACATGGGATAATTTGAGAGTTGTTTTATGGGACTGATACACCCAAGGTGACGAGACGGTCGCTGCCCTTTTAAGTCCCTGGCGAACTGTCTTTGAAGTGCTAAAAAAACTTATTTCTTCAGGAGCTGCCAAGCTTAAAGAAGATTCCTCCCCACTGATGACTTAGAATCCTCCCTAACTCTGTCTGCTGCTTCTCCAATCAAGTCTCAGCAAACTCTTGAGGAGGAACCGGTTGATGCTGTGAGGGGTATGGAATCTCGGCAAAGCCTTAAGGAGGAACGGGTCGGTGCCGTGTGGAGGGGGCCGAGAAAGGACCCCTAGGAACCTAACCCACTTGATCCAGAAAAGGAGCCTGATATGCATCCTCCTCCGGATCCCCCCAACCAATGGGGTTGCTGTTTGCGAACAAGTGGCATCCGACAGGGATGCTGAAATGTTGCAAGCATTCCCTGTGATAATCAGACCAAGCCGGGACCCAGAGTGGGAGGGACTGCTGCATTCTCTTCTGAAACAGCTCCATCAGCCTGTGCAAGACAGTGTGTGGGGGGGCCCATTTACTGTAAGTCTGTTAGAAAACGCTGCCGAGTCATATCGTCTGACCCCACACAATTTCAAAATCATCACCAGAATGATTTTAGCTGGAATGCAGTACACCGTACTTCCGTAAAGCTCCAGAAGCTGGTGTCACCCAAAAATCCTTTGTAAACACACGGCAAGAAGCAACAGAGTCTTTTATGTCCTTTCTAGACTGACTTCAGGCCATCCTGAAAAACAAATAGACAATGCCCCGGCCAGAGATATATTACTTAAGCAGTTAGGTATTGAAAATACTACCCTTGATCATCAATACATTTTTTAAAAATTTTAAAGCGCCCACAATTACTAATACGATACGAGCTTGTCAAGGAATTGGAACACAAGGTCATCGTGCTATGCTGCTGTACAAGCTTTTGCTGCTATGAAAGTTAGTGGTGATTCAGGTCCATGCTATGCATGTGTGCAAAATGGACATTTGAAAAAGGACTGTCCTCAACAAAAAGTACAAGTTGTCCCCGGACCTGGACTGTGTCCTCGTTGTCATAAAGGATGACATTTTGCAAAGCAGTGTTGCTCAAAATATAGTGTGGGGCACTTAATTTAGGATGAACAAACTGGGTTTCAGGGAAACTGTGGACTGAGCGCGGGGAGGGGCCACATGTGGATACCAAATCACCCCTCAACTCAGTCTCATCCCTGCAGGCACTTTAGGTGCCAGAACCGCAGGCACTACAGGAGTGGACCTGGCCACCACCATCACACTAGACCCAGATGCTGCTGTGGCTCGCCTCATACCCACAAGGGTCCCTGGTCCCCTAGGATGTGGGTGTAGCACACTGCTAATAGGCTGCTCATCAGCCATAAGGCAAGGTCTTCTTGTTCTGCCAGATGTCATTGACTCCAACTATGAAGGAGAAATACAAACCATGCTGTGGGCCCCCACCTTTCTTGCTGCATTCCTCAGGGATCACGGATAGCACAGCTAGTGTATTTTCATGCGCGTCCCCTTGGTTGCTCTTTGCGACAGCGGGGCAAAGGAAGATTTGGATCCACAGGAAGCCCACAAATTTTGTGGGCTCAGGCTTTGGGCCAAGACAGGCCGTCATTGAAATGTATAGTGATACATGGTGAGCAGAGAGAAAAGACTGAAGCAAGCGGGATCCTTGACAGTGGAGCAGATCAACTGTAATAGCTGCAGCCAGCTGTCTCTCGGCTTGGCCACTAGCTGAACCGAAAGGTACCCTGGCAGGGGCTGGTGGATTGTCAGTTCCTAGGCAGGGCGTTAGTTTGCTCACCATCATAGGTCCTGAGGGTCACACTGCTAATATCAAACTGTATGTGTTGCCATTGCCGGTGACACCCTGGGGCCATGGTTGTCTGGTAGCATGGGGTCTTGGTCTCAGCACAAATTTATAGTAGGGGCTGCTGAAGAGCAGCAAAGACCAGCCCTAACATGATCAGCTAATACTCCTGTGTGGGTGGATCAGTGGCTCCTTTCATGGGAAAAGCTGCACCATTTACACCAACTAATAGACGAACAGCTTCAGGTGGTCACGTTGTACCAACTACCAGCCCCTGGAACTCTCCAGTGTTTGTTATTCAGAAAAAGAATGGGAGCTGGTGCCTTCTGCATGATCTTTGGAAAATTAATGAAGTCATAAGAGCCAATGGGGGCACTGCAAGCCAGCCTTCCTTCACCATCCATGTTACCACAGAATTGGTCTTTGATTGCTATTGACTTAGAAGATTGCTTCTTTTCAATCCCTCTCTCTTCACAGGAAGCCCATCGATTTGCTTTCTCAGTACCCGCAATCAATGCACCCGAACCTCATAAGAAATATGATTGGTGTGCACTGCCACAGGGTATGAAAAACAGTCCTACTCTCTGTTAGCTGTATGTTGATAGGGTGTTGAGTCCTGTTCGCAAACAACAGCCCAATGTCTCGATATATCATTATATGGATGATACTTTGACTGCTGCTCCTATACTGGAAACAGCAAAACACGTTCAAGGACAAATAATAGCAGCTGTAGAGAGATGTGGGTTGAAAGTAGCAGAAGAAAAGGTACAACTGGCAGCACCATGGTTATATTTAGGATGGGAAATCTCTGATCAGACAATAATGCCTCAGCAACTTAACATGGCTGCACCTGTGAATACTTTGAATGATTTGCAAAAGTTATTAGGAACTATCAGTTTGGTTCGTCCTCTTTTAGGTATGACAACCCAAGAACTGCAGCCTTTGTTTCAGCTGGTGAAAGGAGACCCAGATATGATGTCGCCCCGGTGACTCACGAGGCACAAAAGGCTTTAAACAAAATCTCACAAAGCCTCAGTGACTGACACGCACACCAAACAACTGAGCAACAGAGAATTAGATTGTTTGTAATTATAACAGATTTTCGGCCTTTTGGAATTTTGGGTCAGTAGGTTCTACGTGAAAGGGATCCACTGGTTCTTTTAGAGTGGATTTTTTTACCCCATCATGGTTCCCGTGAACTGTACAGCCCCAGGACACCTGCAGCCACATTGGTGGTGTCCAGGGAGGCGGAGGTTTACCTCAATAGAAAAAGCTGGATGGTATCATAATTCATTGTATGAAGTGAACAATTCTCTGGCAACGTTGATAGAACCCCAAGAATTAGACCTCATGGGCGTTTAAGGTCTCAATTTTTTTTCTTTTTGTATTATACTAGTGGTCATAACCTTAATAAATTAGGGTTTGATCTGTCACCTGGTGCAGGGTTGTAAGGAAACAAATCAATCTGGTGTAACGAAACACTGTCCAAGCAGTTAGCTTTAGGAGACAGTCCTGGCTAGCTGCCTGGGGATGTTTTCTTGTGTGGAGATCGTGCCTGGAAGGGTATTCCTGGAAGGGCAATTGGAAGGCCATGCACCTTTGCCAGACTGACCTTGTTTCACCCCAACAATAAAGTAGTACAGACCTGGACCCACCACCACCCATGAAGGATAAGGCGGGAATTAAAGGGGTTTTCCAGCAACCGTAATTCTAATGTGGAATTTTGAACACTGGGTTAAGAGTCATAACATCACTTCTAAAGGCATAGCTCACGCGCTGCACACCTTAGATAAACTAGGACGTTGTCTAGTGAAAGAAAGTAGTAATGCCACCAGTAACTCACCAGTGGGACTGTTACCTGACCCTGACTCCACCTGCCACATGACCCTGCAGAACCGTGCAGCCACTAATTATTTATTGCTGGCTCACAGGCATGGCTGTCAGCACTTTGAGGGCGTGTGTTGCATGAATTTGTCTGACCACTCTCAATCCATTCATAAGAGCACTGAAGAACTACATGACTTGGTATCACAACTGCAGGAAAATGATGGTTGGAAGTTGTTTGGTAATTGGCTTGCAGGATCAGGATTATGAGTGAAATGATGTTTGCTTTTATGATTGTTGATCTGAAATATTCTTCTGTGCTTTTTAGTCTGTGTTCCATGTTTGATTCAACGCATGCAACAGCTGATGGTTAAAGCTATTTAGAACATTATGGTAGTGCAAATAGTAAACAAAAATGGGGGGAATACGGGAGGTGATAAATTAGAGTTGTGCAGTGAGCCGTGGAACAGGAGTCTGGACAAGAGTGGGGGCTGAATCGAGAGCATGGAAGAACACGTGACTGGGTGACCCTGGACAGGCTGAAGTGCTGACATGACAAGGAAGTAGAGTGAGGAACCAATGAAGAGTCACCACAACCACCACCAAAGTCCAGAGGACCTATTAACATATGTCACAACTTGCTTGTAGAAAGTATATAAATCACATGTGTGTAAAAAATGTCTCAGTCTTAGTCTTGGCTTCACTGCTGAACGTGGGCCATGCAATCAGTTGCCACAGACAGGAGGGAAAAGACAGTGGAGTCTGTATAGAACAGCATGTATTAATTCTGTCCAACTCACATTCAGGTTTAATTCATCTCATGAATGGCTTCAGGTATCTTTGACCCAAGTGCTTTCCCCAACCAAATGTTTTATTTAACTGGAACAAATCCCAAAAAAGAACCATCTGTCCCTAATGAAACTAGCTGCTACAACTCCCTAAAGACAGAGTTCTCAGTAAGGCAGTTTGAGTTCAGTGCTGCATTAGACCTCTAGAATTTCAAATACATGAAGTTTATCAATTGATTCAGCAGTGAAAGCTTTATTTATTATCTTCTTCACAGCCACAAGATCAAATTGATCAGCAGTCTATAGACAGCTGTTAATGAAAAAGCAATGACTGCCTGCTGTCTGGCAGCTGCCCTCAGTGAACACCACACTTTGAGGTATCTGCATCACCACAACCTAAGCAGTGCTGCTGAGACAGAATCCTGGAAGAGAGGAGACTGTATATTCCAAGACATTTAAAACTACACTGTCAATGCCGCTTCTGCCATTACAATAGCTCCAGAAGACACTTATGAAACATATGCTTCAGTTGTTGCTTTCAGATGAAAGAACAAGCTTCTTTAAGAAGGTGTCAAACAAAGCACTGATTCGTTCTTTTCCCCTTCGGAAAGGGTAAGGCACAGTGCAAGGGCAACCTACAAGCTGGGAAGGGAACAAAGGCACAGCCACCTTCTACAGCACCTTGGAAAGAGATAATGGCCAGACATCAGCCTTGAAATATTTGAAGAAAAGGAAGATCATCTTCCTTGAAGCCACAAAAGTTCTTCCTCCTTAAAAATGGGTGGTTTTTTCCCCTCCATAAAAGAAAAGGTTGAATTATGTGGTTTATAGAAAGAAAAAAAAAAAGAATTGCACTGGCACACTGAAAAAAAAATGGTAAAGTTCGGAGGTACTGGAACTAACAGAAGGAAAGACTTCTGCAGAGCCTGGGAACAAAGGCTATTTCCAAGGCCAAGAATGCAGTAAAATTCACGGAGTAGGACTTTTATAACATTAATGAAAAAATGAGCAAACATAGCACTAACGTTTTTGCAGAGCTACAAATCTTTACACTTTCCAGTTTAGGCCAATCTTTATTAGGCAGGAATATCAATCCTATCAAGACCTTAGAGTTGCCTGCAATGTGTCCTCCCATCTCCTTCCCTCTGAGCCTGCTGCTGTCATACCAGCCAAAAACTCCTCCAGGGTCTAGAACAGATCTAGTTTAACAGGAATTTTTAAGGTGCAAAATCCTTAAGGGAGTGCAGGTCATAAACTTAGAACAGCTCAGACTAAAATCATCCACCACCCGATTTGTTTATTGTCATCAGTGTCACAATGGTGAAGACCTTCCTAAAAGATGTGAGACAGCCCTTTAAATGCACATACTAAAGAGCTTGTCCTTTTCTTATCTCTGTGTGGATGTTCACACTCTTGTCTCGAGTTTAGATCCAAAAGTCAAAATTAACAATCATTGATAAAATCAAATATTATCAGCTCAGCAACCCAGGGGTTCACAAAAAAAGGCCATTTTATTCCTCATACAGTAACTTCCAGTCACTCCGGGGCACAGGCAAGCCTTACTTCCCAGACACCACGCTCCTTCCAGAAGCCACTGCCAAGACCGTGCCAACTCCATTTGTCACAACCCACATAAAATCAGAGTGAGACTTTAAAAGCAGAGCTGTCTCAGATGACAGGCTCTGGGGTTGCATGTTGTCTTCCTGCACCCCAGCAACAACAGACACAAAACCATCCTTGAATGTCTTCCTGGAGAGATCGGAAGGCCCCCAGAACTCTCCTCCTGGGTTTCGGCTGCCCATATGAAAGCTTGAACACTCTTCTTTAGCTGAATTGTTATTCTCCATTTTTAAATCAAGAAGTACAAATGGAAGATGGACTCTTAGCAAAGCTATGCTGCCCTCAACTATTAGCAACTCAGCTAGCTAAAAAATTTTACCAGCTGGATGCTCCCATTCCAGAAACAACTCTTATACTGGCTTTGAATACCTTAGGTCAACAGGCAGTGGAGGAAGCATTTATAGCAGAGAAAACTCTCCCTCTGCTGCTTCCTCCTTCAAATTACATCTCTCTTCCTCCTAATGGCATCTAAAATATAAGGACTTGGTATTTCACAAAATTGGAAAATTACAATCAATGTCTTAATTGCACATCTAATTAAATAATCAGCATCACTAAAATGTAAAGGCATCTGAACACAGAAGGGTGCTGGAGATGGAAAAACCTACAATTATAGTCTCAGAGCTGTAATTGCTTTTTTTGATCAAGAAACCTGTGAAGGAAAAGTTGTGGATGCTGTGAAATGTAGATTTCAGGCAGATGTAATAAGCGTTCAAACATGAACTAGTTGAGGCAAGCACAAGGGAAGTAAACTATTCAGCATTTCTATTGTAAATACAGATAAAGGAATAACAGGCTTAACTTGCATGAGTGGAAAGCCAGGTTAAACATCTGGAAAAGGATTTAATCATGTGAGTATGGATTGTTTAAAAACACTACAAAATTTCTATCCCAAAAGGTTTTAAAAAGAGGGAGTACCTGCATTTTTCAGGGATGTTTTTGGAGAAGATCTAGTTAATCTGTTCACATACTGGCCAATTCTCCATTTATATTGCTCCTTAGCTCTATCATTGCAGAACCTGTCTCAGGCAAGAACTACACGGTAACACGTACACCTGCTAACAGGCATGAAAATGCACCTCTCCCCACAGATGGTCTGCACGACAACCCAGCTGTCTACAACCCAACACCTTAGCTCAAACACTTAAGAGCACATTTTCTTGCTGGAGCCTGACAGTGAGAACAGGGAAATGGCCTCTGACAAAACTGTTGGTGCATTCTGCAAATGGTAGGCACAACACAGAAGGATTTGGCTACAGGAATTTAGTGGCTTGATCCTACACAGGGTAGCACCCAGTATGAGCTTAAAGATGATTCCTTCTCCAGTTGGAGGTT
>NW_008591543.1:23179-33159 GCF_000691845.1 Merops nubicus | reverse complement strand
AGCAGGAAGAGAAGGTGTTCCACTGCTCACTGAACAAGAAACTAGTTAATAAAGTTTCCTGCATGTTATTCAAGGCACAATCACACGCCTTATTTACTATATTGCAGCCAGGCCCTACTATAACATGCAGTTACACCACTGTTACACACAGTGAGTTAAGAAGTGTACTTTGTACTCATCACCATGCTATTCAAGTAATTCAAGCATTAAGTAGTGTTTTCACAGCATACCTATGAAGTGAAAAAGTACCCATTATAATTGAAGGATATGGGCAGAATCAGGTCAAGACCTTCTCTATTTGGACAGCCATCTCAGGATACCAGAAAAGACTGACTTTCCAGAGTACCTAAGACTGGAGCATATCAAACACTACGAAATCTGGCTTCCAGCTGCATCACTGCTCTGATGGCTCATTTCCAGAATCTTAAACCAAACAACCAGAAATCAATTAATGGATTAGAGGGAAAGGCAAGAGAAAAAAAAACAATCTCTTCAAAAGCAACTGTGGCTTGTCTAGCACCATGTAACAATAACATGGCAGAGGAATAACAACAAAGCACCTGATGAAGCAATGCCCAGCTACCTCTGCTGACAGACTGTGTGCTCTACTAGCACTTTCTTCCTCATTTGCCACAAACACGCCAACTTTCAAAAAGCAGGGAAAGAATCTTTTTTACTACCCTGCCTCTGTCCTTACGACTCCTGGCTTAAGTAGTATACTTCTCTGTAGGTAGGAATAATTTTGTGTACTTATATTCACTGCAGAAGGCAGCAGTTGATTAATGAAACCAAAATACCACACAAAACTTGTTATGAACCACGTAAGTGCCTCTGTCAGTCTGAGGACACAGTTAGCGTAGGCACTGAACAAGAAAAAAAGGGGTGCTGCCACACTGTAGCGCTCACAAAGCCAACTCCAGCAATCACAGCTGCATTAACAAGCCCAGACACAGCTTTCACACCTCCAGTAACAGCACTTGACAGGCTCCACACAATGGGCCTGAATTAACAGGGTCCAGAAACCCAATCAGTCTGCTTCCCTGATTGGGAGGGATAGGGGAGGAATTTTAATGCGAAAAATAAAAATGACTGGATTTAGAAAGCTGCAAGGTGATGAAAATTCTGGTACAAACCAGGCTTTCATTAGATAGCTGACTTAAGTCAAGTGACTCAGAAGCAAATGAGCCCCTTTGGCAAGTTTGTGATGGGAGGGAAAAGCAGTTTGACCAAAACACACCCAAATAATGAGAAGGGATGGGCCGGGGGCCATCCGAATACTGAGCAGGGATGGTGGGGAGATCATTCCAGTAGCTGCCACCTGTGCTCTGTGCTCTCAGGTCACTGAGGCCACTCCACCTTCACCAAACCTGGAGAGAGGTGAATGGAAAGACAGGATGAAAAGGGGATGAATTCTAGCAGCTGTGCATAGTTGTACATTAACTAGCTATTACTACTGTGAGCTAAAAATAGAGCGACTTAATCAGGATGAGTAATTTGTATCCATGTCACAAATATGAAGGAGGGTTGTACTTGCTGTAAATTAAGTCCTTAAATTAGGCATAACAAAATTCAGAGTGAATACACCAGCCAATCTATAGATGTTTGTGTAGACAAAACTGGATCCTTCAAGTACCCATTATACATAAGATATCACAAAAATACTTGCATGCACTTCAATCTGCTGCACTAACATGCCACACTGAATAAAAATAGAAAAATTTAAATAAATTGTAATAAAATTTAGCACTCTCAGTTTTTCAGTAACAGTTTCTCCAAAATGTGTTTTGTCTTAAAATACAAGGTGAATATTGACTCATTAGCAAAAATAAAAACCAGATGGAAACATGGTTAAAATAAATTAATCTTCTACATAATGAAATATATATACAGATTTCTTATTTCCTTGTATGTAGCAACCTGAAGTATTGACCAAAGTGAGGCTCAGTTCAAGACCAAAACTAAATGCTCTTCTAACTGTATGGTTCTATTATCTCCTTCTTAGTACACATCACTGGATTTTGTCTTGATAGTCTCTGTAGCTTTTCAAGCTCTCCTAGAAAATAATTTTCCAGTGTTAGCTTTCAAAAACTTTTAATGAATAAAGGTTGAATTGCAATTTGCTGCCTAAATAAGAAACTCAAATCCCATGGGGAAATCTTCAAAATCTCATTTAAGAGCAAACCTGTTTATAAACTACACCGTATTTTCTGAAACTGTTACCACTTGAACATTTGTCAGAAAATAAAACTTGATCGACGACAGGTTCATTACCAGGCATGAGTCACAAATAACTACTGTTCCTCAAGAAACCCCTCAAACGGTCTAGCATCCTTAATATCTACAGTGCAACCACATGGAAAAGCCACCACCCAAGAGGGGCTGCAGCATGATTTTTCATTATTTTACTTCAGTGACAGCATCCAAGTAGCAAAAACCTCTCCTACGCACCTCTGCTCGTGCTCCCAAACCCACAGGGTGCTGCAGGTCGGGAGCAAAGGCAGGTGGGCAGCGCCAACACGGGGCAGCCACGCTATGGAAAATAGCGACGGAGGCTGTGGTTCCACGGGCATGTCTCACAGCCTACTTAGAGGCTTCCTGGATGATGAAGTGCCATTCTTTGCTCCCACAGGCGACTGTCACACAATAGCTTTCATAAACAGACCCATTTTTAGATTAATTAGAAACAGAAAGGGCAAAGAAACCCATTTGGAAGCTGTTCACTAACAATTAGAAAAATCGCTTTCTGATTTCTAGCCTGAGTTTGTTCATAATCAGCTTACACCCTTCTGTTCCTGCACTGACATTAACCTTTAGCTTAAATAGCTGTAAACTTGCCAATATTTACTCCCATGCTCTATTAGCACATGGCAGCAACATCCGCTCTCAGCTTCCCGTCTGATAAGCTGAGCCACACTTGTTTGATCTCACCTCACACATTCTCACCACCTCCCCTCCCAGGACTGCCCCAGTATCCCCTCTCCCACTTCTGTAACCTATTCTCTGGGTTTGTTTTGTAATCGTCACCATCTTTTCCAGATCATTTGCTGGTTTCTTACGTGGCATATTGGAAATCTTACAGAAATACAGGCTGACAAGACCTACTGCCCACCTGGTCTGTCACAATGTAGCACAGAGTATAAGGCAACATGCAATTAGTGTTTTTACTAATTTCTCACTTGCCAGGCAGTAACAGTTTCTTTCCCAATTATTTCTGCAGCCTTATACACCAGCAAAGGCTGACTAAATGATCCTGGCAAGAACAGCCCATCCTTCCCTCTCCCTGTTCCAATGCTTAAGAGTGGATTAAATGGGATGCTCCTGTTTTTAACAGGATTGTCCCATAGTCCAGAGGGTGACACCACTGCTCACCTGGCACCTCATGCTCCTGTGAGCCTGAAGGCACAAATCCCCCTGTAAAGCAAGAGACTCACTGCCTATGGCACCCCAGTCAATTATCACTGAGACTTACCACAGCACTCCCAGCATCTGGTACCTGCATGCCTGAGCAACAGATGAAAATCTCAAGCTACATATGGGATTTCATCCCACTTCTACACCTAAATTATCTTTAGTTTTATGGCGCACAAAAGATGAAGCTGTCAATGCGTTCAGGAAATTCTCCCTGCAGAACAGATATCTGGTGCCTTGATGCTCTTCAAGGGCCTTTCAACAGAGGATGCGGGATAGAAACCCAGCTCACAGACTGCCAGGAAAGGCAGTCCTTTCTGCAGGACCAGAGAAGAACTGGTCCCACCTCTACTACGTACAGGTTTCTAATTAAACCAACAGGGAACCACCAAGAAGTCTGTTTGAAAGTGCCAGTGATTAACCACCACAGCAATGGAAATGAACCCAAAGCTTGACCCAGATCAGGCTCATCTCACCAATCCTCTGCAATGTCACAAAATTGTTCAGACCCTAAATATGAGCAGACAGTAGACAACATGTCAGTGGCCATGATATGGCTGCCAAGAAGAGGGTCTGGATGCAAAGAAGTTCTTCAATCACCTGGCAAGAACTACATCCTAATGGGCAGCATTCATTTGCTGTACACAAGGTCTTGAGTAGTTTCAGTTCAATCAATCACTGACATCAAAATGAGCAGAAAATAATGTACTCTATTTTACAGAGCTCCAGTCAGAACTGGAGTCCTGCTGTCTTCAAGCATTATGTTAAGCATTATTAAAAGTATTTTGACTTTCAAATGCCACTTTTACAATGGGGGAAAATAAGTAATCATCTCACTTAAATCCAGATGCAAAGTACTAAAAGATTCCAGCTACAACAACTCTTACACAACTCCAGAAATTAGCTCAGAAGCATGCAAGGCGACCCTGCCCTACATGTAAACAAGTTGTGTAACCATGCAGGTTGGAAAACAAGAAACAAAAGAAAAACACTAAAAGAAAGTCATCATGTACCAAACCCCTTTTCCTGACCTCCTGCCTTCTCCTATGAAGTTAGGGTGTTATTCAAAGTGTTTGCTAACATAGCATGAACAGTCAATGCTCCATTTATGATGCTCTCAGCCAGTGATGGTTAGCTCATCTTTTCTCCAAGTCTTGTGCTTTGTAAGCCAAAGCCCACTGCTCTCTCTTCAGTGCAACATTTCCTGTACAGATTGCCTCAGTAATACACAACGCTGGGAAATATCCCCTCCTCCCACACAGAGCCTTAAAAATAAGAGTGTGAAGTCTGGCTCTCCCAAGAGCCAATACTATTTTTAAAGGGCTGCATATGTGACAGGTAGGAGTCCCCCCACCCACCTCTCCCATTGCACCCCTATTCTGAGCAGGAGGAACCTACTTACTCCAGTGCTAGATGAAGTTCTCTCAGCTTCTGCTGATGCACACTCTGCATGACTGTCATGTCAACAGGATTCGGACACCACCAGTTCCTGAGCCCCTCTCCACATACAATCCTCTACCAATGGAGCACACAGCTGTGATTCCTTCTGCCATTATATCCCCAAAACAAGGTGCAAAGAAGGGAGTTTTGTATAAGGTGGCAGTGGTTACCTCAGCTCCAACATAAATGTCTATGTGACCTGATGAGATCCATCCTCATCAGGTCCTGAGGGAATTGGCAGATGAAGTCTCTAAGCTGCTTTGCATCATATTTGAAAAGTCATGCCAGTCTAGTGAAGATCCCATTGTCTCCAAAAGGGGAAACATAATGCATATTTTCAAAGGGCAGAAAGGAAGACTTGGGCAACTACATGCTAGTCATTCTCACCTCTGTGCCTGGAAAGATCATGGAGCAGATCCTCCTGAAGACTGTGCTAAGATATGTAAAATGAGGAGGTTAGTGGCAACCAATATGGTTTCACCAAGGGCAAATCACACCTGATGAATTTGATGGCCTTTTACAATGGAGTTACAGCATCGATGGATGAGGGAAGAGCAACCAACAGCACCTACCTGGATTTGTGCAAAGGATCCTACACTGTCCTGTGTGACATCCTCATCTCTAAACTGTAAGGACGTGGATTTGATGGGTGGACCACTAAGTGAGAAAGGAATTGGACGGATGGTTGTACTGAAAGAACGGTTTGGTGGCCAAGCGGAGATAGTGGCAAGTGTTGCTCCTCAGGGATCACTGTCAGGACCAGTGCTGTTTAACATCTTTGTTGGTGACATGCACAGTGGAATTAAGTGCAACCTTGGGAAATCTGTGGATGACACCAAGCTGCATGGTGCAAGTGACATACTCAAAGGATGAGATGCTATACAGAGGGACCTTGACAAGCTTAAGAGATGGGCCTAGGCCAACTTCATGAAGTTAAAAAAGGACAAGTGCAAGGTCCTGCACCTGGGTCAGGGCAATCCAAAGCACAAACACAGGCTAGGTGGAGTACAGGTCCTGAGGAGAAAGACTTAGGGGTGCTGGCTCATGAAAAGCTCAGCATGAGCCAACAATGTGCAAGTTCAGCCCAAAGAGCCAGCTGTATCCTGGGCTGCATCAACAGAAGTCTGGCCAGGGAGGCGATTCTCCCCCTCTGCTCTGATCTCATGAGACTACACCTGGAGTAGTGCAACCAGTTCTGTAGCTCTCAACCCAAGAAGGACACAGGCCTGTTGGAGCAGGTCCACAGGAAGGCCACAAACATGATCAAGAGGGTTGTAATACCTCTTCTATGGGAGCAGGGTGAGAAAGTTGGTGTTGTTCAGCCTGAAGAAAGAAGGCTGCAGGGAAACCTTATTGCAGCCTCCCAGTATCTAAAAGAGGCCTACAAGAAAGATGGGGAGGGACTTTTCACAAGGGTTTGCAGTGATAGGATGAGGGGCAATGTCTTCAAACTGGATGAGGGTAGATTTAGATTAGAAATTAGGAAGAAGTTCTTCACTATGTGGGTGGTGAGATACCACTGAGGGTGGTTTCCCAGGGAAGTTGTGGATGCTCCATCACTGAAAGTGTTCAAGACCAGGCTGGATGGGACTTTAAGCAATCTGCTAGAGTGGGAGGTGTCCCTGTCCACGGCAGTGGGATTGGAACTAGATAATCTTTAATGTCTCTTCCAACTCAAACCATTCTATGATTCTGTTATTTTCAGTATTCTTCCACAGTCTTTGCTATACATTATTTAGAAGACTTGGTCCACTCTCCAAACAGACTGTATTTTTTCTTGAAAGCTTCACACAATTGCTGCCACACGTCTTAGGAAAACACAAGAATATGGCAGCACCATATGGGAGAAGAGAAGAGCTTACTGTAGTTCCTCTTGGCTGAGGTGCCCTGTGCACATGCTTAGTTCCTTCAGCCTGGAACACACCAAGTCACTTCTGGAGATCACAAATAGAAATTGCTGTGACTACATTGCCTAAGAGAAATGAAGTCAGAGACAAAAGGCCAGAAATTCTGGGTACATAGTCTCACTGGAAACCTAGGAGCTGCACAAGGCATAGGTCATCTACCTGCATCGCCAGCCTAGTGCTGTCATTCACAGTAGCTCTCTGTGATCAGCAGAGATACAACCTCCATGGAGAGGAAGGAAGGTAAGACATCTTTTCCTTCAGAAAACACAAACATGTCAGAATCAAAATCTAGTTTACAGGACCATAATGAATTTGAATGGGAGTATTTCCCTAGGTTTAGATGTCCAAACAGATGAGAGAAGGCAGGAAAGAGTCATTTCCTAGATGAGTGTTACAGCTCAGCAATCAATACATTTTTCTAAACTGGGATGCCTAGGTTTAAATCTCAGTATTGCCTACAGACGGGCCTCCCATCTGCCATACCAGTCAGTCTCAAAAAGTCAAAACCAGGAAGTCTAACCCCCATCTACCTTAAAAAATACTGCTACACTTTGGAAAAACAGCAGCCACTTTCCATCCAGTTTCACTCTCGAAGCCAAACGTTCACACATGAAGTGTTTCAAATTAAAAAAAAAAAAAAAAGATAATGTCAGAGTAATCACATGCACGGCAGTACTGTCATTAGGACCTTACAATTCGGAGAAGAGCAGGCCATTCCATTCAGCCAAACCAGACTACGTGAACTTAACGTGCATTGCTGACAAAAACTAAAGCATGCACCTGACCGTGGAACACCTCACGTTTGTAAACTATATGCCAGATGTTGCACAAACCTTCCCTTTAAGGAAATCAATGGAATAAACCTGGGAAGAAAAAGAAATTACATTTGGACACCCATTCAAAGGCTTCATAAGAATCTAGACTTACAAACATGTAGCATTTACAATACAGAAGTAAAGAAGCAAATCTATAGTCTTGAATACTGCTACAGATCAGGAAACGAACTAAAGCTTTAGGGTTCCTTGCATTATCATAGAGGCTACTACCCCTGGTCTTGCAAAACCACAGAAGAGTTGCATTGAAAAAAATAAAATAGTATTATAGGAAAGTTAGCTATCCAGTCTGGAAAATCCTGTTATGAGTAAGAAAATTCCCCAAGTTTATCTGTTTTTTTTTCTAACCAGCAACAGGAAGGTGTGGAGCAACTCCATTGTCATTGAAGGAAATGGATGTCTTGTGTGCCAAGGAATAAAAATCATCAACACTGAAGCTGTTTTTTAGCAGAGGTGATTAGAAGTTGAGTGTCAATACACTGATATGTTCAGAAAAGCTTGCAGAAAATCCTGTTAGCAACTGAACAAGCTCCTAGCTGCTGTGGTCACTATGAAAAGCATTTCGGACCGGCGTGTTGCTCCACACAAAAGCATTTCTCTTAATTTTAATGTAGATACTCCAGAAAGGGCAAGCCTGATGATTTTTCCTACTGGAGCTGTTCAAAAATCAGAACACTAGTTAATGAAGACAACGCTAGTTTCTCATGTACATACAGATAATTATCTCTTTGCTGCAACGTAACTGTTAACATTGACTGTAAAGCAGGTTAAGAAATTATAGTAGGTCTCATAGAATCTCAGAATAAATAAAAACATATTTTATTCCAAAACAATGTGAATATCCAGATATATTTTAAGACCCTCAAAGATGAAAGAAGCTTTCCCTCCTCTGAGTAGAGCACATCAGCTGAACCTTCCCTCGCAGAAGCAACCAGAAGAGACAACCAATATGGGTCATTCAAGCACCAGGTAATCACCCCACACTAAAAGCTGCCTTGGGAAAGCCATTAAGGGCTTTGGGAAGTCCCACAAGACTTGCCAGTCTGTGAACTCAAGACGCAACAGAGAGAGGTAAGATTATAACATGGGGAGATAGAAGAACACCTCCACTACTTTCTGGATTTCAATGCTTTCTAAATAATTGTTGTGCAATCCCTAAGGGATCTGAAAGCCACACACACATTTTACAGATCAGGCATGCAGAGACCATTTGGCTGCCTCTGTGAGCACAGCCACCTGACAACAGGCATTCTGCACTACAGCTGGCAAGGACCCTTGGATTGTGCCCTACTCTCACAGACCTGGAACTCCTCTCTGGTGGGAACAGCAACTTCATGAGCACAAAGGTGCTTTACAGACCCCCACCAGCCCTGATCCCTGTGACATTCGATCAGCAATGCTGGTATTTTTGGTGGAGGTTAAAGATAACCCTCATAAATACAACAGATAGAAAAGAAGTAAGGCATTTTACTGGAGATGGAGAAGTTTCTAGTAACTCTGTTAGAGTCACAGTGCTTCAATTCGCCTCCTTGCCACTGCGTGGGAGGCTTTGAAAACGCAGAGCTTACTCATCTTCACGGGACTGATAAAGAGACACCTAGGCAACAAAGCTTAAGGGAAATCAGATGCCAAAACTAAACTATTGCATGGACTGCACAGTTGATGAGAGGGACAGTTTCTACCTTTTGGTGACTGGCTCAAAACAGGCATGTCCTCCACAGCCACCAGCTGGTGGACAGCACATGGTTTTATTGATCAGACAGCATGGATTCACATGTGGGGAGTGGTGCCAGGCAGGTAACTCACAAACTAGCAACCAAAGCTGGTACCAGTTAGTGCCTTGCTGATCTCCTCACTAACAGTGGAAGTCTGGAAAGGCTTCTTCAGGTCATGTCACAGCTACATAAAAAGCTAATTGTGGTGGTTTGCACCTACAGCTTTCTTTCTCAAAATAAAAACAGTGTTTCACACTCCAAAACCACCTATTCAACACCCTCCATGGACCAGGGCTTTTAAAAGTGAGACCTTTATGGCTTTTAAAATACTTGCAGGTGTTTAATCAGAAGTGCTGACCATGAAGCCACAGGCCATGGGAACGTAAGACTGGGGATATAGCTGAATATCTGTAAGACTAGAGAAGAGTCATTTAGTTCCCCCTCCACAGGTGCCTGTCATATTCCAGAAAACATCATGACCCACATCTGCCATCTCAGTACGTAGTCTTGTTACACAGCAGTCAAAAAGAACAGACTACTGACATTTAACACAGAAAGACAAAGATTAACAAAATAATTGGTATAAAATGGCATCCAGTAGAAAAAAAAAAAAAAGGAAACACTGACAACAAAACAAGTGAATTGATGTATTTCATCTCCTGACACAAAAGAAAAAT